>NW_006798798.1:6452159-6455296 GCF_000442215.2 Lipotes vexillifer | reverse complement strand
CCCCTGCTGACCCAAGCACCAGGTAAGCCTGCCTGAAGGCTCCAGGAGCAAGCCTTCCCATGGACCTCACCAGCTGATCCACCCAGAATCTCTGGGCAGCTAGTTTGTGAAGGGCTTTCACTACTAAAGCCAGTCTGTAAAGACTGGAAGAGGTGCCTCTTCTTCAAATGTGCAGACACCAATGCAAATCCACAAGGACCACAAATAAGCAGGGAAACATGACACCACCATAGTGACAAAATAAAGCATGAGTAACCAACCCCAAAGAAATAGAGATATATAAACCGCCTGACAAAGAATTCAAAATAATCATTTTAAAGAAGCTCAGTGAGCTACAGGAAAGCAAAACAAAATCAGGAAAACAATACAAAAACAAAATGAGACAGGACAAAGAGCTAGAAACCATAAAAAAGAACCAAATAGAAATTCTATACTTGAAAAACACAATGACTACATTTTAAAATGCCAGCACTTCAGTAGGAGACTTGATCAAGCAGAAGAAAGAATCAGTGAGTTCTAAGACTTGCTGTTCATTTGAAATCACCCAGTCAGAGGACCAAAAGAAAGTCTACAGGAATTATGGGGTACCAGCAAAGGTATCAATATATGCATCATGGGAATCCCAGAAGAGGCAGAAAAAGAAAAAGGGGAAGACAGGTTATTTAAAATATAAAAATAGGGCTTCCCTGGTGGCACAGTGGTTGAGAGTCCGCCTGCCGATGCAGGGGACACGGGTCCGTGCCCCAGTCCGGGAAGATCCCACATGCCATGGAGCAGCTGGGCCCGTGAGCCACGGCTGCTGAGCCTGCGTGTCTGGAGCCTGTGCTCTGCAACGGGAGAGGCCACAACAGTGAGAGGCCCACATACCACACACACACACACACACACACACACACACACACACACACAAATATATATATATAAATAGAAAATGTCCCTAATCTGGAGAGGGAAATGAACACCCATATCCATGCAGCCTAAATAACTCCAAATAATTATAATCAAAGTCTCAAGTGTTGAAGACAAAGAGAATTTTGAAAGCAGCAATAGAAAAGCAACTTGTCACATCCAAGGGCACCCCCCTAAGATTATTAACAGATGTCTCAGCAGAAACCTTGCAAGCCAAGAGAGAGTGGCATGATATCTTCAAAATGCTGAAAGAAAAAACACTGCCAACCAAGAAAACTACACCTGGCAAAGCTGTCATTCAGAAATGAAGAGGAAAAAAAAATTCCCATACAAACAAGGAGTTTACCACTGGACCACCTTACAAGAAATGCTAAAGGGAGTTCAAGTTGAAATGAAAAGATGCTAAGTAACAACTTGAAAACATATGAAAGTATAAAACTCAGTGGTAAAAGTAAAGTCAGAATACTCTACTATAGTACAGTGGCATGTTAATAACAGAACTTTAGTATAAAGATTAAAGGACAAAGTATTAAAAATAACTAACTACAATTTATTATTGATATACAAAATAAAGAAATATAAATTGTGATATCAATTAACATTAAAGGTGGGGGGAGGAGAAGTTAAATCATAGAGATTTTGTATGTGGTCAAAGTTAAGTTCTTAGCTTGAAATAAGTTATAAGATTTTTTTTTTTTTTTGGCGGTACACAGGCCTCTCACCGCTGTGGCCTCTCCTGCCGCGGAGCACAGGCTCTGGACACACAGGCTCAGCGGCCATGGCTCACGGGCCCAGCTGCTCCGCGGCATGTGGGATCCTCCCGGACCGGGGCACGAACCCATGTTCCCTGCATCGGCAGGCGGACTCTCAACCACTGCGCCACCAGGGAAGCCCAAGATGTTTTTTATGTAAGCCTCATGGTAACCACAAAGAAAAAATATGCAGTAGATACACAAAAGATAGAGAAAGGGATCAGTGCATTGCACTATAAAAAAAAAAAAGCATCAAATTATAAAGGAAAATAGCAAAGAAAGGAAAAACGGGACACACAAAAAATGAAAACAATGAACAAAATGTCAATAAAAAGACCTTACCTATCAATAATTACTTTAAATGTAAATGAAATAAATTATTTAATCCAAAGATAGTAGAGTAGCTGAATCAATCAGTAGAGTAGTTGAAGGGATTGAAAAACAGATCCAACTTTTTGCTACCAACAAGAGACTCACTTTAAGGATATCCATAGGCTGAAAGTGAAAGGATGGAAAGAGATATCCCATGTAAATGGTAACCAAAAGAGAGCTGGGATGGCTATACTTATATTAGACAAAATAGACTTTCAGTTGATATCTGTCACAGAGAATAAAAAAGGTCACTATTATGATGTGGCCAATTCATAAAGAAGATATAATAATTGTAAATATATATGCACCTAACATCTGGGCACTTAGATATATAAGGCAAATATTAACAGAACTGAACAGAGAAATAAACAGTAATACAGTATTAGTAGGGAACTTCAATACCCCATTATCAACAATGGATAGTTCATCCAGACAGAAAACACTACAGAACAAATGAATATAATGGACATACATAGAACATTCCATCCAACAGCAGCAGAATACATAATTTTTCTCAAGCACACATGGAACACTCTCCAGGATAGATCATATGTTATGGCACAAATCTTAACACATTTAATAAGACTGAAATCATATCAAGTATCCTTTTGACCACAATATTATGAAAATAAAAATCATTAACAGGAGGAAAACTGGAAAATTCACAAATACATGAAAATTAAACACACTCCTTAACAATCAATGGATCAGAAATCAAAAGGGAAATCAAAAAGTATCTTGAGAAAAAGGAAAATAAAAGCAAAACATACAAAAGCAGATGGGCTAAAGCAAATGCAGTTTCAAGAGGGAAGTTTATAGAGATAAAAGCCTACATTTCTTTTTTAAAAAAAGATCTTAAGTAAACTACCTAACTTTATGCCTTAAGAAATTGGAAAAAGAAGAATTAAGGCCAAAATCTGCAGGTGGAAAAAAAGATAACATTAGAGCAGATATAAATGAAATAAGGACTAGAAAGACAATAGAAAAGATCAATAAAACTGAGTTGGTCCTTTGGAAAGATGAAGTTGAAAAACTTTTAGCTAGTCTAATCAAGTAAAAAAAGAAAGGGCTTCCCTGGTGGCACAGTGGTTGAGTGTCCGCCTG
>NW_006798798.1:6446501-6452149 GCF_000442215.2 Lipotes vexillifer | reverse complement strand
AGGGGACACGGGTTCGTGCCCCAGTCTGGGAAGATCCCACATGCCACGGAGCGGCTGGGCCCGTAAACCATGGCCGCTGGGCCTGCGCGTCCGGAGCCTGTGCTCTGCAACGGGAGAGGCCACAACAGTGAGAGGCCCGCATACCGCATAAAAAACAAAAACAAACAGACAAAAAAAGATAGGACTCAAATAAATAATGTTATAAACAAGAGAGAAGAGTTCCATTATTGCAGAGCAGGCAATGGAGAATTTGGAGCAGAAAGGCAGTAAATAGTTGGTACAATGTTTATAAATCCCTCTAATACATTAAAATTAAATAAAAGTAGGCTAAAATGTGGACTGATGAGAACATCATGAATCATGGATTATGATTAATCCACTTTTGTCCAAAGAATTTTTAAAATTTAATTCCTGGAAGAATACAAAAGAAGTGACAGCAAGGGAAAGCAGATGGTTATAGGACTAGATATTAGGGAAGATTTTATTTTCACGTTATTTTGGGTAATTTTTGAACTTTTATAGTATCTGCTTTTATTTCCCATTTTTTTTAACTACAAAATTAATGTAACATCAGAACAGACACACACTTTCATGGTTGGGAATCTACCAACAGAAACATAAGAATGACAATCTAAGAATGTTTATTGCACGGTCATTTCTGGTGAAAAAGAAGTAGAAACAATTTGAATGTCTACAGTAGGGAATGGCTCAAAATACTGGCATACATCCCATAGTAGAAATATTCTGAAACTTTAAAAAGAATGAGTCAGATCTACAGTATTGACCTTGGAAAATATCCATGATTATTTAAGTGTAAAGGGCAAAATACCACGAAATATGTCACTATAGTGGGTAAATCCTTTCACAGACATGCAATAAACCCTTCATATGTGCAGATATGTTTGAGCACAAAGGAAGAAGCAACACACATACATATTGGTTATTTCAGGGATTTGTGGGAGGGGAAGAAATTGTTTTCATTTTATTTCTGGCCCACTTCACTGGTTTCAGTGAAAACAAATAGTTTTATAAAATTTATTTCCAGTACTGATCATTACAATAATTCAGAAATAGCACTGATACCAGAGCAATTTTTTTCCTTTTAATAATTTTTCCATTTTCCCACTTGAAAAAAGAAAGAGTTCAAAGGTTACTAAAATAAATCAATACTAATTAAACTCAGTATTTTACCAACATTTTCCTTAAAGAAATAAAAAGTATATCTCCAAAAATAATTTCATGATACTAGACTAGGATGGGGAGAGAGGAAAACTTACTGATGTCTCAACAGTATGAAGTGTCTGATGTACATTAAATTGTAAGCCATGGTTAATGGCCTTCCCACATTCATATGGTTTCTTCCCAGAATGAATTCTCTGATGGTGTGAGAAGCTTGAATGATAGCTAAAGGTCTTTCCACATTCCTTACATTCAAACGGCTTCTCACCAGTATGAATTCTCTGATGTTGGATAAGGTGTGAATGAAGTCTAAAGGCCTTACCACATATACATTTATGAGGTTTCTCACCAGTGTGAATTCTCTGATGTCTTTTGAGGTGTGAGCACTGCCTAAAAGCCTTCCCACATTCCTTACACTCAAAGGGTTTCTCACCAGTATGAATCCTCCGATGTACAGTAAGTTGTAAGCCATCACAAAAGGCCTTCCCACATTCACTACATTCATAAGGTTTTTTGCCAGAATGAATTTTCTGATGGTGAGAGAAGCTTGAGTGATAGCTAAAGGCCTTTCCACATTCTCTACATTCATAGGGTTTCTCACCAGTGTGAATCCTCTGGTGTATTGTAAGGTGTGATCGATGTCTGAAAGTCTTTCCACATTCTTTACATTCATAGGGTTTCTCACCAGAATGGAGTCGCAGATGTTCAGTAAGTTGAAAGCCACGAATAAAAGCCTTCCCACATTGCTTACATTCATAGGGTTTTTCACCAGTATGAAGTCTCTGATGTTGAGTAAGCTGTGATCGCTGCCTAAATGCCTTCCCACATTCCTTACATTCATAAGGTTTCTCACCAGTGTGAATTCTCTGATGTAGAATAAGTTCTGAGCCATAATTAAAGGCCTTCCCACATTCTTTACACTCATAGGGTTTCTCATGAGTATGAAGTCTCTGATGTATGGTAGGGGATGATCGAGGCCTGAAAGTCTTTCCACATTCTTTACATTCAAAGGGTTTCTCACCAGTATGGAGGTGCAGATGTTTAGTAAATTGAAAGCCACAAATAAAAGCCTTCCCACATTGCTTATATTCATAGGGTTTTTCACCAGTATGAAGTCTCTGATGTTGAGTAAATTGTGATCGCTGCATAAAGGCCTTCCCACATTCCTTACATTCATTGGGTTTCTCACCAGTGTGAATTCTCTGATGTAGAGTAAGTTCTGAGCCATAATAAAAGGCCTTGCCACATTCTTTGTATTCATAGTGTTTTTCACCTTTATGAATTCTCAAATGTTGTTTAAGTTGTGAGCAATGAATAAAGGCCTTCCAACATTCCTTACATTCATTGCACTTGTTACTATTTTGAATTCTCTGTTGTTTAGTAAGGTATGATGTATCAACAGTTTCTGCACATACCTTACATACAGAAAGTTTTTCTTTAGAATGAGTTTTGTGATGACTAAAGAATAAATGGTAACTGAAGTTTTTTCTACATTCTTTACATTCAAAGATTTTCTGTCTATTATAAAATTCCTGAGTGAACAAAATATGTTGGCTAAAAATGGGCATGTGTTCATGGTTGATAATAAACTGCCTGAAATAGCCCTTCTGTTTTCCCTGTTGTCTCTCAAACTGACTTTTGCATGCCCAAATATCTCTGAAAATGGATTTCTCAGGACTATGGCTTTTAAATGGTTCCATGATAGCCCATTGGGATGATTCTGTCTCATAAATGTTTCTTTTTGGAGATAACTTCTTGGACTCACGCTTGGACACCAAGTCTGAAAGATAAGAAACACATTTTAATTGCTAGTTTTGTGTTACAAGAGAATTGAAATACCTCTGGTAGAAAAGAGAGAGAACTGAAAATAATTCACATAAGAAATGAAAGGGTTGGGGAGCTCTTAAATACCATCATGCAATTGAATGAAAATAGAGTAAGGAGAATGCAAAGAAATGAAAGCTCATGAAAGAAAAGTGAGGGAGTTAATTAACAAGTCAAGTCAGTGGTTCTGAAATTTTGATCCACTTCAGCATCACCTTGGGAATTTGTTGCAATTATGGATGCTTACAAAACATTCTAGATCACCTGAATCAGAGTCTACAAGAGTCTGTATATTTTAATACTCTCCACCAGGCCAAAGGATTATGTGATATCTGCTAGTTGTCCCCAAACATCTATTATTCCCCTTTTGTACACTGATTGAACCCTTGGCTTTTAGTTGAGAACAGGCTGCCCAATATAAACATTGCACTTCCCAAGACCCTTTGCAGCAGAATATGCCATGTAACTGGATTCTGCCTAAAGAAGTGCAGAAGTATTATGTAGTAGCTTCTGAGAAGGCTTTTTTTAATTTTTAAAAATTTTTATTTATTTATTTTTGGCTGCCTTGGTCTTCGTTACTGCCATGGGCTTTCTCTAGTTGTGGTGAGCGGGGGCTACTCTTTGTTGCAGTGCACAGACTTCTTATTTGGGTGGCTTCTCTTGTTGCAGAGTACGGGCTCTAGGTGTGTGGGCTTCAGTAGTTGTGGAATGCTGGCTCAGCAGTTGTGGCTTGCGGGCTCTAGAGCGCAGGCTCAGTAGTTGTGGTGCATGGGTTTAGCTGCTCTGCAGCATGTGGGATCTTCCCAGACCAGGGATCGAACCCATGTCCCCTACATTGGCAGGCGGATTCTTAACCACTGCACCACCAGGGAAGTCCTGATAACTTTAAGAGTAAGCTTGCCCACACCCTATATCTGTTATTCTTCTGATTCCTCAGCAAAGCCAGCTGCAATGTGCATTTGATGTCATGTCTGTCACAGATGATTTTGCAGAACAGAGTTGCCACTCCAGCCTGGACTTTAATGAAAGAGAAAATTAACCCTCTATATAGTTTAAACTACAATTATTTGGGGGTCTCTGTCACATACAGCCAAACCTATATCCAAACAAATACAGCCTTCCATTGAACTGTTTGAGACCAACAGCTACATAAAGCATTCTATGCTAACGTAATTTATTTTTCCATTTTCCTGATCATTTGGGTTGTTTCCAGTTGTTGGCTATTATGGTTAGTACCACTATCAACATCCATGCACATTTCTTTTGGTGGAAACAGGACTCCTTTCTTCTAGGTGTGAAAATACTGCATCAGATGATATGCATTTGTTCAGCTTCAGTTGACACTATGCAACAGTTTTCTAATTTACAACTCCATCAAACTCTAAAAGAGTTCCTGTTCTTCATATCCTCAGCAACATTTGTAATTGTCAATCTTCTTTTAAGCATTCTGGCAGATGTGTTGTGATATTGGATTGTGGTTTAATTTGTAATTTTGCAGGCTGAATACTTTGCCATATGTTTATTGGCCAACTGGGTATCTTCTTTAATAAATTGCCTATGCAGGTGTTTTGTCCATTTTTATTAATTTTTTGGGCAATAAATACATACAAAATCCACCATTTTAACCATTTTGAAGCATACAATTCAGTAACTTATAGTACATTCTCACTGTTGTGCAACCATCCAATCCCTAATTCCAGAATATTTTCATCATGCCAGAAAGAAACCTCACACCCATGATCATGTTCTATTCTCCTCCCCGCCCCACCCCCAGCAACCACCAATCTGCTTTATGTCTCTGAATTTCTCAAGAAATTTCATAAACACAAAATCATACAATATGTGACCTTTTGTGTCTGTTCTCACTCAGTATGTTTTCAAGGTTCAGTGATGCTGTAGCACATATCAGTACTTCATTTCTTTTTATGGCTGAGTTATATTTTATTGTACAGATAACCATATTTTGTTTATCCATTCTCCAGTTGAGGGACATTTGGGTAGTTTCTGGGTTGTATTTTTCTTTTTGATTTGTAGGAATTCTTAATTTATTCTGGATATAACCAACTACATAATGCAAGTATCTTTTCCCACTCTGGGGCTGGCCCTTTTGCTCTCTTAATACTATGTTTTGATAAACAGAAATTCTTAATTTTAAGATAGTCTAATCCCAAGTTCATAAAAATATACTCATATAATCTTCCAGAAGCTTTTACTATTTTACCTTTCATATTTAGATCTATAATCCACCTAGTGTGAGGTAGAAATCAAGATTCTTATTTTTCAATAGATATCAGCACCACTTACTGAAAAGATCATCCTTTCCCTGACTCTGTGTTATATCAAATGACTTTGTATGTTAGTCACTTTCTCTGTAATCCACTCCAATAAATATTTCAACTCCCATAGCTCTGTTGAAACATTTCTAGCTAAAGTAACTAACAAAATTACTTTACCAAAATCAGTGCTCAAATGCCAGTCAACACTCTATTTGACTCATTAGTAGCATCTGACACAACTGATCAATCCCTTTGCTCCCTGTATACCATATTCTCCTGGTTATCCTCCTACCTCTCTACTTATATTCACTTCCCCTTAATGAATTCTCCTCCACTTCCTGACCTCTAAATGTTGGAATGTCCCAGAAC
>NW_006798798.1:6441606-6446491 GCF_000442215.2 Lipotes vexillifer | reverse complement strand
TCAGGCTCTGGCCAACCCTCAATCTACACTCTTTCCCTTAATAGCAGTCTGACTTAAATACCAATAATATAATGCTAAGTCTTAAATTTATACCTCTAAAAATTTTTTTTAATTATGATAAAATACACATAAAATTTACTATCTTACCCACTTTTAAGTGTTTAGTGCAGTAGTGTTAAGTATGTGCACACTGTTGTGCAACCAATCTCCAGAAATTTTTCACCTTGCAGAACCGAAACTCTGTACCCATTAATAACTCCCCATTCTTCCCTCTTCCAGTTCCTGGCAACCACCATTCTACTTTCTGTTTCTATGGATTTGACTACTCTAGATACCTCATATCACTGGAGTCATACAGTATTTGTTGTTGTTTTTCTGAATGTGACTGGCTTATTTCACTTAGCATAATGTCCTCAAGGTTCATTCATGTTTCAGCATGTGTCAGGATTACACTTACACACACACACACACACACACACACGACCACCACACCACATTTTGTTTCTCCATTTGTTTGTTGATGAAACCTAGATTGCTTCCACCTTTTGGCTACTGTATGTAATGCTGCTAAGAACATGTGTGTACAAGTATCTGTTTAAGTTTAAGTTGGTAATTCTAGTTATAATTTTTTGAGGAACCACCATACTCTTTTCCCACAGTGGCTGAACCATGTTACACTCCCACCAACACAAGGGTTTCAGTTTCTCCACTGCCTCACCAATACTCGTTATACTTGTTTTTTGACTGTAACCATCCTAATGGGTGTGAGGTGATATTTCACTGTGGTTTGGATTTGCATTTCCCCAGTGGCTAGTGATGTTGAGCATATTTTCATGTGTTTGCTGGTCATTTGCATATCTTTTTTGAAGAAATATCTATTCAAATCCTTTTCTCATTTTTAAAATTGAGTTGTTTTTTTTGTTTGTTTTTGGTAGGAGTTCTTTATATATTCTGGATATTAACCCCTTATCAGATACGTGACTTACAAAATATTTTTTCCTATTCCATAGGTTGCATTTTCACTTTACTGTGTCCTTTGATGTCTATACTTCTAGCTTTTACCTTACCCCTAAGCTCCATATTTATCACCTAATTGCCTAGTTGAAATCTTCATGTAAATATATAATAAGTACCTCAACCATAACATGTCCAAAGAGAACTTTCAAATCCCTTTTTTAGATTCATTCATACTCCAGCTTAACCCATCTCAGTAAATGCAACCATCTTTTACCAATAGGTTAAGCAAAAAGCCTAGTTTTTTTTCTTCTTACTCAACTTACAGTCTGTTAGCAAGCATGGTCAACTTGTTCTTTAATATATATATAATGACATAATCATTTATCAGCACCACTTCTATCACAGTCTAAGCTACCATTGTTAAACTACTGCAGTAACTCTCAAACTGGTCTTCTGCTTTCTTTTTTTTTTTTTTTTTTTTTTGCGGTCCGCGGGCCTCTCACTGTTGTGGCCTCTCCCGTTGCGGAGCACAGGCTCCGGACGCGCAGGCCCAGCCGCCCCACGGCATGTGGGATCTTCCCAGACCGGGGCACGAACCCGTGTCCCCTGCATCTGCAGGCGGACTCTCAACCACTGCGCCACCAGGGACGCCCTTCTGCTCTCTTTCTTGTTCCACTAAACACATCATATCTTAGTGACAACACGTAACTTTTGCTCTCAAATGCCTCTAATAGTTTCCCATCACATTTAGGAAAAAAAGATTCTTATAATGCTCTATAAGGTCCCATATCCCCTGGGTTCTCTCTACCCCTCTTACCAAAACGTGTAGGATGCAACTAAAGCCACATTTAGAGGAGAGTCTATGGCCTTAAATGCAAATAGAAAAAAGAAATTCTTAAAGTGAATCACCTAAACATCTATTTCAAGAAGTTAGAAGAAGAATAGCAAACTGAGACCTCAAAAAGTAGAATAAAGTAAAAAACAAAGATAGGCAGAATAAATAAAACAGAAACAAATATATAATAGGATTTCTGGCAAGACTGGCCAAGAAAAATAGACTACCTTACAGATTAAATGTTAATTACAAAGAAAAAAAATACAATGGAGTAACCTGGCAAACACCACCCAAACCAAGTGATCAAAGGTAACAACACTAATAATGGGACAGAATGACATTATGTGCCTCCGTAAATAATACACTGAGAAAGATAGGTCACCAATGCAATAATCCTACCAAAAATGTATAGCCTGAGTTTAATCTGGAAGAACCAAAAAACATACTCTAATTGAAGGACATTCTATAAAAGTGGCCAGTATTCTTCAAAAATACCAGCCATAAAATCCAAAGAAAGGCTGAGGAACTTTTCAGATTAAAGAGAAATGTAATGTGAGATCCTGAGTCAAGTGAAAAGGACAATATTTGGAAAATTAGTGGAATATAATACAGACAACAAATGAGATAATAGATTTGGATAAATGAAAAATTTCCTGAATTTATGAAATGTAAGAGAATATCCTTGCTCTTAGGAAAGATAACTATTTAGGGTAAAGAGACTTAAATGAAATAATAAGGAAAATATGGCAAAAATATTACCAGCTGGTGAATCTAGGTGAACAGCATATGGGAGATTTTTTTGGGTTATTTTGCACCTCTTCCATAAGTTTAAAATTAATCCAAAATAAATTTTTATTTAATAAAAGAGAAAAGGTACAAATAACCAATCTTAGGAATGAAAAGGGAAATATCATTACAAACAAATGCATCCCCTTATAGAGTTACATTCTACTGGGATAACATCTAATAAATGATTAGTAAATGAATTAGTAAGTCAGATGGCAAAAAAATGCTATAGAAAAATAAAGAGGAAAAGAGATACAAAGTTATAATGGAAGGTTTGAGATATGTGGCAACAATTTTCCTCCAAAAAGAATGGAGACTAAAGGTATCAGCTTTACCTCCTGAGGGGCTGGAAACTAAAGGTCAGCCACATGGGTAGCCAACAAGGAGCCCCAATAAAAATTCTGGACACTAAGGCTCAGGTGAGTTTCTCTATTTGGCAATATGCCCAAATGCATATTGTTACACATAGTTGATGGGAAAAGTTAGCACTGTCCATGACTCCACTGGGAGAGGACACATTTGGCACTCTCCTAGGCTCTGCCCTATGTACTTCTTCCCTTGGCTAATTTTAATCTGTATCCTTTTGCTGTAATAAACTGTAACTGTGAGGATGATAGCTTTCAGTGAGTTCTATGAGTCCTTTTAGTGAATTATCAAACGTAAGGGTGGTCTCAGAAACCCTTGAAATTGCAATTGATGTCAGAAGTGAGGGAAGACTCCTGTAGACAGCTCCCTCTAATTTTCACATGAGACCATAATAAAATCAAATTATAAAAGAAAGACAACAAGAAAATCTCCAAACACCTCCAAATAACACACTTCTAAATAATCTATGGGTGAAATTACAAGTCTCAAAGAAAAAAATTGTTTTGAAGGATTATAAGCACATGTATATCCTTTATATACATGAATATATATATATAATTATATATAGATAATCCATCATAATGATAATAAGAACACCACATATAACTTTACACTCATAACTTTGACAACTTAGAAGAAATATACCAATTCCTTGAAAATCACAAACTACCAAAACTCAGCCAAGATGAAGTAGGTAATCTGAATAGTCCTATAACTATTATAGAAATGGAATTTATAATTTAAAAGAGATCCTGAAAAAGAAATATCCAGGTCCAGATGGTTTCACTGGTGAATTTTACCAAACATTCACATCAATTTCTTCCACGAAAGGATGAAAAGGGAACACTTCCCAACTTACTTTATAAGGCCATTATTATTCTTATACCAAAAGCAGGCAAAGGCAGCATGCACACGCACATGTGCACATGCACACACACACACACACACACACACACACACACACACAAAGAGAAAACTACAGACCAGTACCTCACATGAACTTAGATGAAAAAATCCTGAATTAAATTTTACCAATCAAATCCAGAAGTGAACAAAAGGAATAATATATCATGACTAAGTGGAATTTTTTCAGGTGTGAAAGGCTGATTCTGCATTCAAAAATCAATGTAATCCATCATACCAACAACTAAGAAGAAAAATCACATGATCATATTAACATTCATTAAAAAAAAAACCTCAGGGCATTAAAAAGAGAGGGGACCTTCCTCAACCTCATAAACAGCATATACAAAAAAATCTACTGCTAACATCATACTTAATGGCAAAAGACATTACCCCTGAATGCTTTCCCTCTAAAATTAAGAAAAGAGGCAAGGATGTCCACTATTATCACTCTTATCCAACACAGAACATATTTCTAGCCAACAAAAAGGCAAGAAAAAGAAAGGGCACAGGTTGGAAAAGGAAAAAAAAAAGACTCTGCAGATTATATGATTGTCTACAAGAATGAATCTACAAGGAAAAATTAGTACTAGTTAGTATTAGTACTAACTAGTACTAATAAGTGCATTGAGTAACGTCATAGAATACAAGATTAACATACAAAATTGGCCGAATTTCTGTACACTGACAATGACCAAATAGAAACCAAAATAAAAATGCAATACCACTTACAAATGCTCCAAGATTAAAAAAAAGAAATACTTAGGTAAAAAATTAACAAAACATGTACAGATAATATATGATGAAAATTATAAAATGCTAATAAAAGAAATCAAGGGAAAAAAACTTGGAGAAATGCTGTGTTCATGGATTGGAAGACTCAACAGAGTAAAGATGTTAATTCTCTAATTTCATCTATAGGTTTAACATAATTCCTATTTAAATCTCAGCAAGTTTTTTTGTACATAGATACAAGCTTATTCTAAAATTTATATGCAAAGAAAAAGGCCCCAAGGATAGCCAAAATTTTTTTGGAAA
>NW_006798798.1:6433603-6441596 GCF_000442215.2 Lipotes vexillifer | reverse complement strand
TTCCAATATTAAGGCTTACTATATAACTGCTGTAATCAAACGTATGGTACTAGCAGAAGGAATAGTTACAAAGATCAATGGTACAGAACATAGATCTCAGAAATGGAGCCACACAAATGTGCTCAACTAATTTCTGATAACGGTGAAAAAGCAACTCAATGGAGGAGGGATAACTTGTTGAAAAAAATGATGATGGAGAACTAGACATCCATAGGCAAAAAGTTAAACCTTGACCTGAAGTCTCACATCTTCTACAAAAAGGTACTCAAAATGGATTACAGATTTAAATGGAAAATGTAAAACTATAAAAGTTCTAGAAAAAAAACATAGGAGAAAATCTTTAGGACCTAGGACTAGGTGGCGTTCTT
Organism: Lipotes vexillifer; assembly: GCF_000442215.2. Lineage (NCBI taxonomy): Eukaryota > Metazoa > Chordata > Mammalia > Artiodactyla > Lipotidae > Lipotes > Lipotes vexillifer. The sequence goes on along the minus strand of NW_006798798.1, from coordinate 6,441,228 downwards.
AGACTTAACACCAAAAACCAAAACCAACAAAAAAACAACAACAAAACCCCCTAACAATTCATAAGATTTAAAAAAATGAATAAAGGCTAGACTTCATCAAAATTAAACTTTTCTCTGCAAAAGACCCTGTTAAAAGGATTAAAACACAAATTATAGACTTGGAGAAATTATTTCTTTAAGTCACATATCCAACAAAGCCCTATCTATTGGGTTGGCCAAAAAGTTCCTTAGGTTTTTAAGTAAAAATAAAAGACACAGTTTTCATTTTCATCAAGAACTGTACTGAACAACGTATTCACCGTTTTGTTCCACTACCTTCTGCCATTTTTCAGGCAACTTCATAATTCCACCTTCCCAAAACTTTTTATCTTTTTGAGCAAAGAACTGTTCCAGGTGCCTTTTACAGTCTTCCAGGGAATTGAAATTTTTTCCATTAAGGGAATTTTGTAAAGACTGAAATCAATGGAAATCCGAAGGTGCAATGTCTGGTGAATATGGTGGGGGAATCAGAACTTCCCAGCCAAGCTGTAACAGTTTTTGCCTGGTCATCAAAGAAACATGCAGGGCTTCCCTGATAGCACAGTGGTTGAGAGTCCGCCTGCCGATGCAGGGGACACGGGTTCATGCCCCTGTCTGGGAAGATCCCACATGCCGCAGAGCGGCTGGGCCCGTGAGCCATGGCCGCTGAGCCTGCACGTCCGGAGCCTGTGCTCTGCAACGGGAGAGGCCACAACAGTGAGAGGCCCGCATACCGCAAAAACAAAACAAAACAAAACAAAACAAAACAAACATGCAGTCTTGCATTATCCTGATGAAAGATTATACGTTTTCTGTTGATTAATTCCAGACGGTTTTCATTGAGTGATGCTTTCAGTTGGTCTAATTGGGATCAGCACTTGGAATTAATCGCTTGGTTTTCCGGAAGGAGCCCATAATAGAGGACTCCCTTCCAATCCCACCATATACACAACATCACCTTTTTGGATAAAGACCGGCCTTTGGTGGTTCACTCTGCTTGCCCCATGATCTCTTCCATTCCACATTATTGTACAGTATATATTTTCCATTGCCCTACACAATTTGTTTTAAAAACAGAACGTTTTCGTTACGTTTAAGTAGAGAATCGCATGCGGAAATATGGTCAAGAAGGTTTTTTCGCTTATGTGGAACCCAAACATCAAAGTGATTAACATACCAAGCTGGTGCAAATTATTTTCAACGCTTGATTTGGATATTTTCAGTATGTCGGCTATCTCCCATGTGGTGTAACATTGATTGTTCTCAATTAATGTCTCTACTTGATTGCTATCAATTTTAACTGATTTACCCAACTGTGGAGCATCATCCAGTGTGAAATCTCCAGCACGAAACTTCGCAAACCACTTTTGTCACGTTCGATCAGTCACAGCACCTTCTCTATACACTACACAAACCTTTTTTTTGCATTTCAGTTGTGTTTTTACTTTTCTGGAAATAATAAGGCATAATATGCCGAAAATGTTGCTTCTTTTCTTCCATCTTCAGTATCAAAATGACTACACAAAAATTCACCAATTTTGATTTTTTTAAAAAATGTACTCTGATACGACAGGTATCACAATACAATCTAACAAAATTGTTTCGAATGAAGTTAAAGACAACTGAGCGCACTAGAACCATCTTACAGAAAAAAACGAACTTTTTGGCCAACCCAAAAGAATACATAAAGAACTTTGAAAACTCAACAGCAAAAAAACCCAAACAATCAAATCATAAAATGGGCAAAAGACATGAACAGACATTCACTGAAGAGGATACACAGATGGCAAATAAACATGATTTTCTATTAAGGAAATTCAAATAAAAACTATAATGGGGCTTCCCTGGTGGCGCAGTGGTTGAGAGTCCGCCTGCCGATGCAGGGGACGCAGGTTCGTGTCCTGGTCTGGGAAGATCCCACATGCTGCGAAGCGACTGGGCCCGTGAGCCATGGCCACTGAGCCTGTGCGACCGGAGCCTGTGCTCTGCAACGGGAGAGGCCACAACACTGAGAGGCCCACATACCGCAAAAAAAAAAAAAAAAAAAAAAAAAAAAAAAAAAAAAAAAAAACTATAATGAAATATCACTACCCACCTATCAGAATGGTTAAAATGAAAAACTGATAACACCAAGTGCTGACTAGGATTCAGTGAAATGCATCATTCATACACTGCTAGTGTTTGGCAGTTCCTTTCAAAACTAAAAATGAGCTTACCTTACGACCCAGCAATTGCATACTTGAGCTTTATCCCAGACTTATTTTCAAGTACAAACTTTTACATGAATGTAAGGAACATATATATATATATATATATATGTTTACATATGTGTGTATATATATATTCCTTACATTCATGTTATACATATATATATATATATATATATATATATATGATATAAGAAAAAAGCCAATCTCAAAAGGATATATACTGCAGGATTCCATTTATGTAACTTCATGAAATAACATAGTTATATAGATGTAGAATAGATTAATGGTTACCAAGAGTTAGAAATAAGGGAGAAAGGGATGGGTGTAGCTATAAAGAGATAATAGGAGGGAGTCTTGTGGTGATGGTACTATCTATTTTGATTGTTGTAGTGGTGATACAAGGCTATATATGATAAAACTACACAGAGCTATACATACGCACAGAAACACACATACAAATAAGTGTGTATATAAGTAGTGAAATCTGAGTAACTTCTATGGATTATACCAATGTTAATTTTTCAGTATGATACTGTACTATAGTTGCGTAAGATGTTAACACTGGGAGAGGCTGGAGGAAGGGTACATGGAACTTCCCTGTACATTTCTTTGCAATCTCCTGTGAATCTGTAACTATTTCAAGGTAAAAAACTTTTAAAAAGAAATCACCACACCATATATGCAAAAGGAAAGGCCTGGCCAGGTATCAAAAATTAGTAAAAAGAATAACATCTTACATGAAAGCAAAACATTTAGGAAAGTATATATCATTTTTCCATGTTTCACCTCTGTATTAGTTTTTTAGAGTCAACCTAACAGTGTACCACAAACTAGGTGGCTTAAAACAACAGAAATATACTCTTTTCATAGCTCTGGAGTACTATGAGTTACAGACTCATCAAAGACCTCTAATTCAGAGGTCCCCAAACTTTTTGGCACCAGAGACTGGTTTTGTGGAAGACAATTTTTCCCTGGGGGCGGTGGGGGATGGTTCAGGCAGTAATGCAAGCAATGGGGAGCGACAGATGAAGCTTTGCTCACTTTCCCACTGCTCACCTCCTGCTGTGCAGCCTGATTCCTAACAGGCCATGGACCAGTACTGGTCCATCAAAAGATGCAATCAACAGAGCTCAACCCCCGCAGCCCAGGGGTTGGGGACCCCTGCTCTAACTTGTGGAATGAACCTGCTATTAGCCTTCAGGACCCTATACTTTCCTAGGGTCCTACTCCTTCCTTTCTAATCATCCCTCTACCATCTCCATCTCCTCAATGTAGTCATTTGCTTTAATTTTCACAATTTTTAATCAATTAATTTTTCCTAAATATTTTATTAGAAAATATATTCATGTTCTCGATCCACTACTAGCTTAAAAATGTCTTTATAACATTTAAATAATGTATTCTCATCACCTAGCAAAGCAACTTGTATGAATTTTTTTTTTAATTAATACTCTGTTGATTGCATCTTTTGATGAACAGAAGTTTTTTAAGTTTGATGTACTCCCATTTGTCTACTTTTGCTGTGCCTTGGTATCATAGCCCAGAAATTACTGCCAAATCCAATGTCATGAAGTTTTTCCCCTATATTTTCTTCTAGGTGTCTTATAGTTTGGGGTCTTAGATTTAGTTCTTTGATCCCCTTTGAGTTAATTTTTGTATATGGCATAAGGAATTTTATTCCTTTGCATGTGGGTATCCAGTTTCCCCAACACCATTTGTTAAGAGTACGGCCCTTTCCCCCATAGAATGGTCTTGGCACTCTTACCTAAAATCATTTTGTCATATATCTGAGGGTTTATTTCTAGACTCTCTATTCTATTCCACTCATCTGTATGTCTGTCTTTATGCCAGTACCACATTGTTTGATTACTGTAACACTGCAATAAGTTTTGAATTCAGATTTTCCCTAATTATTCTGTCTAATACAACTTTACATTAACCTTATAACCTTAATATAACCAAAATTCTTACCAGTTGGTCTACTCCTCACAACAACTTTCTGCTTCCTGATTATAGCTCACTCACCTGGGAACTGTTCTCCTATCACTTCCCTCATAACCATCCAGGGCTCCTTCCCTTGCTCCAATGAGGAGATCACAGCTGGCTTAGAAATAGAAAGTCCTGGTTATAAGAAAAGAAATGGAAATGAGGTGGAAATGAAAGTATTCAAATATTGTGTTTCAGAATTTACTTTAAAAAACCTATAGGACAAGATGGTACTCGATAAGGTCTAGAGAAGAAAGAAAAGTCAATTTCTCATATACAGGTAAACTCAGGATCATAAGAAACAAAACAAACAAATAGATGGTAAAATGCTATTTAAGTTATATAAGCTTTCACTCCTTATTTTCCTTTGAGAAAAAAAGGAGTTTCCTGAAATACTTATTCTCAGATACTTTTCCATGTTAAATGTAAAGTTCTTAGAATGTAACTTCCAAATGCAAATTGTTTACATTTGTTGCAGTAAATAGAACAGTGTTCATTTGAGCTGTAAATATAAATGACTTTTCTTGACTCAGTCCATTACTACACTAATTGGGAAGGCTAAAGAGCTTTGCAACCAGGACCCATGTGCTTAGTTTTATCTACACTAGTGTATCTGCACATTTAGCACAGTGCAAGTGAAACAAAAGACAAAGCCTGGTTTCTTTGACTATGTTATGCTTTAATGGTACAGAATTTCAATTCTGCTCCTTAATTTTCAAGGAAGAAAGTCAATTATAAGAAAGGACCAGAGTAAGATGTGAGGATAGAGAAAATGAAGGTGCAACTCCACTTGGCGGTGCTCATTTCTACACAAAGAGAAAATTCATCTAGTTATTTGAAAGGTAGCCCTAAAATTCATAGTGGAGAAAGCAGAAATTCCAAGAAACAGATTCTGAATTATTAGAGGCAGATAACTTTACCCAGTGAAACCAAGTTGCTATAGTTCTCCAACATCACATCTTTGTACAAATTCCGCTGTGCAGGGTTCAGGCATTCCCATTCCTCCTGAGAGACATCTATAGCCACATCTTTGAACATCACCAACCCCTAAAATGACAAATCACAGTACTGTTTTTGAAATTATAAGAAACATTTTTCAAAAGGAAGAAGCACTGCTAAAAGAAGGCATTGCAGGAAAGGGATGGTACAGCGAGTATATAGGCTAAGGCTGGAAGCTTGTATGGGTCAAAAATAAATATAGTGAGACTAACGCAGAGTGCCCACATACTCTTAAACAATTCAATTTCTGCACACACATCCTCTAGCATAGAGTGGAAAACTTCTGTTAATCACTCATCTAGAAATTTAGAAAATAAATAGAGGTTCCCAACTAAGTTAAATAGTTGTAAATTTTTCCAAAATTTCTTATGAAAATCTCCATCTTCAGAAAAAGGACCTGATGATTTTTCTTCCTCATTATGACTAAGCATTTTTACTTTTAATGCAAATTCTTTAGTAAACACACAGTACAGACTGTATTTTCCAAAGATGGACAGAGCACATCTCCCTTTCATAACCTTTATATGCCCCACTCACTAGCAGGCCAGTAGCAGCTTTGGGCCCTGCAGCGAACCATGTCAGGAACTGGTCCCATCCACCAGCATGCCGACACCAGATATGGGACCCTCAGCCCCACAACCACCCACTCCAGAACCTGGCTCCACCCACCAGTGGGCCCCACTGCCAGCAGTCTCGTGATCCAGCTCTGCCAACCAGTGCCCATCAGCCTCTGCATAAGACAGGACCTGGCAGACAACTAGACCAGGAGCCAGCCACACCTACCAGACTGCCCATAGTAGTCAGCCCACCACAACAGAAGGACCCACGCAGCCCAAATATGGGGCACTCCTGGACTATATAGCTCTAGTGCCCAGAGGGGAGAGCACTGCTGGGACACAGAGGACGTCTCCTACAAAAGGCCACTTCTCCAAGGTTGGGAAAGGTAACCAATCTATCAGAAACACAGAAATAAAAACAGCCAACTGGGCAAAATGAGGTGACAGAGAAACATCTTCCAAATGAAGGAACAAGATAAGACCCCAGAAGAAGAACTCAGTGAAGTGGAGGTAGGCAATCTACCCTATAGAGAGTTCAAGGTAACGATTGTAAAGATGTTCAAAGAATTCATGAGAAGATTGGATAAACAGAGTGATAAGCAATAAGTTACATACAAGGGAACTCCCATAAGGCTATCAGCTGACTTTTCAGCAGAAACTCTGCAGTCCAGAAGGGAGTGGCATGATATATTTAAAGTGATGAAAGGAAAAAACCTAACCCAGAGTACTCTACCTGGCAAGGCTTTCATTCAGTTTGATGGAGAGATCAAAAGCTTTACAAACAAACAAAAGCTAAAAGAGCTTGGCACCACCAAACCAGCTTTACAAAAAATGTTTCTCCAAGTGAAAAAGAAAAGGCCACAACTAGAAACATGAAAATTACAGAAGGAAAAATCTCATCTGTAAAGGCAAATATACAATAAAGATAGTAAATTAGCCATGAAGCTAGTAGGAAGGTTAAAAGACAAAAGTAGTAAAATAATCTATATCTGCATTAAGTAGTTAAGGGATATATATGCAAAACAAAAATATGTAAAATATGATAAAAACAGGAAAAGTTGGGGAGGGTGTAAAACATGCAGAGTTGTTAAAATGCATTTGAACTTGAGAAATCAGTAACCTAAAATAATGAGAGAAAGAGAGAGAGAGAGAGAGAGAGATGGAGGAAGAAAGAAAGACTGCTATGTACAGTGTGGGGAATATAGTAGATAACTGTAATATTCTTCTATGGTGACATACCATAACTAGACTTATCATGGTGATCATTTTGAAATGTATAAAAATACGAAGTCACTATGTTGTGTAACAGAAGCTAACAGTGTTGTTAGGTCAGTTATACTTCAAAAACAAACAAATTCATAGAGAAAGAGATCAGATTTGCAGTTAACAGAGGCAGGGGGTGGGGAGGGGGATTGGATAAAGGTGGTTAAAAGATACAAACTTCCAGTTATAAGATAAATAAGTGCTAGGGATGTAATGTACAACATGATACATATAATTAACACTGCTGAACGTTATTTATGAAAGTTGTTAAGAGAGTGAATCCTAAGAGTTCCCACAAGAAAAAGAATTTTTTCTATTTCTTTATTTTTGTATCTACATGAGATGAAGGATTTTACTAACTTTATTGTGATAATCATTTCATATGTATGTCAAATCATTATGTTGTACACCTTAAACTTAAACAGTGCTGTATGTAAATTATATCTCAATAAAACAGGAAGAAAAAAATGCTGAAAGAAAGCTGTCAGGCTATAATTCTATTTCCAATTAAAATCCTTCAAAATGAAGGGAAATAAAGCCTTGGAGTTTTATTTTTGTTGCTGCTTTTTTTTTTTTTTTTTTTTTTTTTCGG
>NW_006798798.1:6409687-6433545 GCF_000442215.2 Lipotes vexillifer | reverse complement strand
TTTTTTTTTTTTTGTTTTTTTTTTTTTTTTTTTTTTTTTTTTTGCGGTATATGGGCCTCTTACTGTTGTGGCCTCTCCCATCGCGGAGCACAGGCTCCGGACGCACAGGCTCAGTGGTCATGGCTCATGGGCCTAGCTGCTCCGCGGCATGTGGGATCTTCCAGGACCGGGGCATGAACCCATGTCCCTTGCATTGGCAGGCGGACTCTCAACCACTGCGCCACCTGGGAAGCCTGGTTTGTTTCTTTGAGAGTAACAAACCATGCTACAAAAAATGTTAAAGGAAGTTTTTCAAGGTGGAAAAAATTTATACTAGGTAAAAACTTCTATCCACAGAGAAATGAAGAGTGCCAGAAATGATAAATTCGGAGGTAAATAAGAAAGATATTGTTTTCATCTCATAATTTCTTTAAAAGATAATTGACCATTTAAAGAAAAAAAAAAACTGGGAGTTACCTGGTTGCCTAGTGGTTAGGATTCTGGGCTTTCACTGCCATGGTCCAGGTTCAATCCCTGGTCAGGGAACTGAGATCCTAGAAGCTGAGTGGCACACCACACCCACAAAAAAAAAGGAAGAAAGAAGAAAAGAAAAAAAAGCATGTGTGGTTTACAAGTATTTAGAAATAAAATATTTGATAACAGTAGTAAAAAAGATGGGAAGGGGAAATGGAAATATCCAGTTTTAAGATTTTTTAATTATGTGTGAAGTGGAAAATTATTGGAAGATCTAGTAAGATTTTTTTGTTTTTAAAATCACATTGGAAATCTTAGAACAACCCCCAAAACAATAAACAAAACAAAACAAAAATGGTACAGCTAATAATCCTATAATGGAGATAAATGGAATACTAAAAAATACAGGATTAGTCCAAGAGAAGGCAGGAAAATAGGGGAAAAAAAGGAAGAAAGGATAGATGATAAGATGATAGATTAAAACATAATCATTACATTTAATTTACATGGTCTATCTAGAAGTCAGCAAAATTTTTCTGAATAGGGTCAGATAGTAAATATTTTAGGCTCTGTGGATCACACATAGTCCCTATAACATATTCTCTTTTCTTTACTTATTTATAACCCTTCTGAAATGCAAAACCATTCTTAGGTTAAGGGCCATAGGAAAACAGGCTGTGGGCTGGATTTGGCCAGCATGCCATAGTTTGCTAAACCCTGTGTAGATACTTGAAGGCAGCAACTGTCAGACTGGGTAAAAAAGTAGAACCAAAGTATATGCTGTTATATGAGATACACTTAAAATAGGTTGAAATAAAAGGATGGGGCTTCCCTGGTGGCACAGTGGTTGACAGTCCACCTGCCGATGCAGGGGACACGGGTTTGTGCCCTGGTCCCGGAGGATCCCACATGCCCCTAAGCGGCTGGGCCCGTGAGCCATGGGCCCTGCGGCTGTGCGTCCAGAGCCTGTGCTCTGCAACGGGAGAGGCCACAGCAGTGAGAGGCCCGCATACTGCAAAAAATTAAAATTAAAATTAAAATTAAAGAAAATAAAAGGATGGAAAAAAGATATGCCATGAAGAGAACGGTAAAAGAAAGCTGAATCAGTTATGTTAATAAAGAGAACAGAGGGCTTCCCTGGTGGCGCAGTGGTTGAGAGTCTGCCTGCCGATGCAGGGGACACAGGTTCATGCCCCGGTCCGGGAAGATCCCACATGCCGCAGAGCAGCTGGGCCCATGAGCCATGGCCGCTGAGCCTGCGCGTCCAGAGCCTGTGCTCCACAACAGGAGAGGCCACAACAGTGAGAGGCCCACATACCGCAAAAAAAAAAAAGAGAACAGAATTCAAGACAAAGAATATTACCAAAAGGAACATTTCATGATCAAGGGGTCAATTTGTCAAGAGGATATAGCAATCCTAAATATGTATGCACCTAATAACACAGCTTCAAAATACCATAAAGCAAAAACTGACAGAACTGTAACAGATCCACCATTGTATCTGGAAATTTCAACTGTCCTCTCTCAGTAATTGATAGACCAAGTGACAAAAATAAATTAGTAAAGATATAGAAGAGTTGATCACCACTACAGACATTTGACCTAACTGATAAATACTCTACCCAACAGTATAATACCCTTTTGTTAAAATTGCACATGAAGCATTCACCAAATTGTCCACATTTTGGGCCATAAGACAAATCTCAATAAATTTAAAAGGATAGAAATTACAGAGTTTGTTCCTCAACCACCACAGAATTAAATTAAAAATGAACTATCAGAAAGATCTGAAAAAATTCCCAAATATTTGGAAGTTAAAGAGCACTCTTCTAAATAACCCACAGGTGAAAGAAGAAAGGGAATTTTAAGCTAGAAAAATAAGAGAAAATTAAATCTAAAATATACAGAACAAAGGAAAGAATAAATAAGATCAGTAATCAGTGAAACAGCAAGGGCAAACTAGAGAGAAAAAGCAGTAAAACTAAAAGCTGGTTCTTTGAAAAGACCAATAAATTTGACAAGCTGCTAGAATACTGATCAAGAAAAGAAGACATAAATTATCAATATCAGGAATTTAAAAGTGTGCATTACTGTAGATCTGACAGGCATTAAAATGATAATAAGGGAATATTATGAACAACTTTCTGCCAATAAATTTGACATCTAAGTTGAAAGAAACTAATTGCCTGAAAGGCACAAATTACTAAACTAATTCAAGAAAAAACAACAACAACAAAGCCCTTTATCTATTAAAGAAATTAAAGTCTCTCCATGAAGAAAACTCTAAACTCAGATGGTGTATTAGTTTTCTACTGATGCTGCACATACCACCAAAAATGCAGTAGCTTAAAACAACAAATTTATGATCTGTTGGTTAGAAGTCCAACAAGGGTTTTACTAGACTAAATCAAGGTGTTAGCAGGGTTGTGCACCTTTCTGGCAGCTCTAGGAAAGAGTCCATTTCCTCGTCTTTTCTAGCTTCTAGAGGTTACTTACGTTCCTTGGCTTGTGGCCCCCTTCCTCCATCTTCAAAGCCAGTAATGTTGCATTTTTTTAACCGAAGTATGCATATTCCATACTCACATCCTCTTTTGACCCTGACTCTTCAGATAACCCAAGATAATCTCCCCATCTCAAAAGCATTAATTTGGGGGACTTCCCTAGTGGTACAGTGGTTAAGAATCCACCTGTCGGATTCAATTCGGGACACAGGTTCAATCCCTGGTCCAGGAAGATCACACATGCCGCGGAGCTGCTAAGCCCGTGCACCACAACTACTGAGCCTGCGCTCTAGAGCCCGCAAGCCACAACTACTGAAGCCTGCGTGCCTAGAGGCCATGCTCTGCAACAAGAGAAGCCACCGCAGGGAGCAGCCCGTGCACCGCAACGAAGAGCAGCCACCGCTCACTCGCTGCAACTAGAGAAAGCCTGCATGCAGCAACGAAGACCCAACACAGCCAAAAATAAATAGATAAATAAATAAATTTATTTTTTAAAGCATTAATTTAATCATATTTGCAAAGTCTTTTGCCACGTAAGGTAACCTATTCACAGGTTCTAGGATTAGCACGTAGACAGTTTTTTCTTGAGGGGGGCTCATTATTCTGCCTACTACAGATGTTTTTTGCTGGTGAGTTCTGTCAGACAATTAAGGAATAAATAATACTAATTCTATAAAAAAAAAAAAAACTCTTCCAGAAAATAGAGGAGGAGGATGTAAGTCCTGACTTATTTTATAAATAAAGGAGGAATAAAGACATTTTCACATAAAGAAAGCTGAAAGGATTTGTCACCAGAAGATATAAACTACAGGAAATGCTAAGGAAATGTCTTCAGGCCAAAAAGAAATGATACCAAACAGAAATTCAGATCTCAAAAAGAGAGAGCAATTGAAAATGGTATATATGTGAATAAATAAAACGTATTTGCAAAGAATCAAATAAAGTATTTTTTTCAAGAGTCTATTGAATTTCCTGTGTTTCTGTGGATTTTCCCCTTTTCGTTTTGTATATTTGTGCTTTCTCCCTTTTCATTCATGATTCAAAGGTTAGTGATTTAACTTATTGATTTATCTTATTAGTTATAATTTTTTCCTGTTTTGTAACACATGTAATTTTTATCTTTGTAAATCCCTTCCAGATTTCTTTCTACTTATTTTTAACTTACAAATTTTCATTATTTTTTGTTAGAAGCATTTATATCTATAACTTTTCCCTTAGAGTCCTGCTTTAACTAAATTCCATGGGTTCCAATATGTAGTGCTATCACTGATATGAGAAATTTTTCACTTTTTAGATTATATTTCTTCTTTGACTCAGCAGTTACTAAGACAGATTTTATAAACTGCTGGTAAGAATAACAATTTTTCTGATTCTGTAATTAAATTCTAGTTGTATTTCACTGTGTTCAGAGAATATTGTCTACCATTTGTACTTTTTGGGCTTTACTACAGCCTAATATTTTGTCATCTTTTTCTGAATGTCCATGGATACTTAAAAAATGCATATTCACTACCATTAGCATTTAATGTATATCAGTAAGATAGATTTGATGGAGTATGTGATTTAGTACTTCAATATCCTTAACTAAATTTTGTCCACTTGTCTTGACTTTGACTAAGAGGGTTAACTAATATCCCCTGCTGCTGGTAAGTATCTATTTCTTCTTCTATCTGCTTTTCTATTTGTTTTAGGAAAGTTGCTGCTGTAATATTTTATATGCAGGTAATTCATAACTATTTTAGTTTCACTTTGAAATTTATACTTTAGAATTATGTAGTGTCCTTCTTTGCCATGTTTTTTAAAATATATATATATTTATTTACTTATTTATTTTCAACTGTGTCGGGTCTTAGTTGCAGCACGTGGGATCTTTCCTTGCAGTGCATGGGCTCCAGAGTGCATGGGCTCTGTATTTGCAGCACACGGGCTCCCTAGTTGTGGCGTGGGCTTAGTTGCCCCACAGCATGTGGGATCTTAGTTCCCCAACCAGGGATGGAACCCGCATCCCCTGCATTGGAAGGCGGATTCTTAACCACTGGACCACCAGGGAAGTCCCTCTTTGCCATGTTTAATGGTGTGATGTGGCCTGAAGTTTAGTATGCTTTCCTTTAGTTTCCATTTGCCTGGTATAATTTGTCCATCCTTTTATTAAACTTTCTGAATCACTGAATCACTTAAGCATCCGATGCAGAGAGTTGAATTTTTCTTTGTGACTCAATCTGAAAGACTTTTTCTCTTAATAGGTAAGTTAAAACTCATATCCAGGGACTTCCCTGGTGGTGCAGTGGTTAAGAATCTGCCTGCCAATGAAGGGGACATGGGTTCGAGCCCTGGTCTGGGAAGATCCCGCATGCCACGGAGCAACTAAGCCCATGAGCCACAACTACTGAGCCTGTGCTCTAGAGCCCATGAGCCACAACTGCTGAGTTCACGTGCCACAACTACTGAAGCCCACGTGCCTAGAGCCCATGTTCCAAAACAAGAGAAGCCACCGCAGTGAGAAGCCTGTGCACTGCAACGAAGAGTAGCGCCACTTGCTGCAACTAGAGAAAGCCTGCGCGCAGCAACAAAGACCCAACGCACCCAAAAATTAAAATTAAAACAAAACAAACAAAAAGAACTCATATACAGTTATTGATTGATAAGACATATATTTGCTCTTTCGTCTTAGTTTTACCATACAATTATTTTGTTCACTACATATACACAGTCATCCCTTGGTATCCACAGGGGATTGGTTCCAGGACCCCCGCAGATACCAAAAGCTGCAGATGCTCAAGTCCCACGTAAAATGGCATAGTATTTGCGTATAACCTACACACATCCTCCCACATGCTTTAACTCATCTCTAGACTACTTATAATACCTAGTATAATACAAATGCTATGTAAATAGTTGCTTGCATGAAGCAAATTCAAGTTTTGCTTTATGGAACTTTCTGGAATTTTTTTTCCTGAAGATTTTCAATCTACAGTTGGTTGAATTCATAGATGTGGGACCCACAGATATGGAGAGTTGACCATATATATATATATATATATATATATATATATATAATGTATATACATACATACATATGCACATATATATGTGTGTCTTAAGTCTTGTATTAATTATTTTCTTTCTGTCTCTTTCATTACAAGTCAAGTTCCACAAGGAATGATTTGTATGTGTCTGATTTTTACCCCCCACTGATTTATTCCTAGTTACCTAAAAGAATACCTATCACATAGTAGGTATTCAATAAATATTTATTAAATCAGTTCATCAAACCAAAGTTCTGACAAGAGGAACATCAATATTTCCCTCAAAAGGATACTATTTCTGTTCTTTCCTTATTCTGGCAGGAGACTCAGCATATGGGAAATAAGTAATGATTTACTGAATGAGTATATAAACTGGTTAGAGAGATGAGCAAAAAAGGAAGATCCTATATTTTTGGCACAATCACTTACTCACTCACTGGCAAGTTACTGTGTGATATTCAGTTAGGTAACAATATCAGGATGAGGAATGCAAATATTCACATGACCTATAGGAAAAAAAGAGGACTACTTCAGTGAGGAACAAGAAAACAACAACTTACATGGGCCATGGCTTTTTTTTAGAATTCAATGTATTTATTAGTTGTCTTCTTAGTTCCACTTTAGAAGAAATTCACAGTCCAAAGAAAGTGTTGCTGAATGAGAGGGGTTTAAAAATAAACAAAAAACAAAAACAAACATGAGATGATCTTGTCTCTGAGCTCCCAATGTGCTAACTTAGAATGACATTTCCCCCACTTCACATCTACTCCCAGACCCCATACACACATACATAAAAGATCAGAGAAAAGATGAACAAATCCCAACCTTATTCAAAGCAAGGAGGGAATCCAGCTATGGATTCAAGAAAGACTGGGCCCAGGCTCTTTAGCAGGAGGGATCTAGAGAGGCAAATCAGTGTCCCAACACTATGATAAAATCGACCCAAATGGCCTGCTCAGACCTACCCTGACCAGATTCTCACTGAATTAAGAGGAAAAAGAAAAGGAAATGGACCTTATGAAAAGGTCAGGGAAAGAAAAAATGACTCAAAATATCTTTGCACAAGTAACAGGAACTTCAAAAATAGACACTAAAGCAACACTGAAAAGAAGAAATAGAACAAAGATGTCCAGAGCAAAATAAATACTTGAGTCTTTAGTCTGAAGTACCAGTGAGAATTTAAAACACCACATCCTGGAAAATCTTCTGAAATTTATCCCTAAATACAGGCAAAAAAGACCTAAATATCTTTTAATAAGGAATTACAAAACAATGTGTATTGTGTTCTAATCTTTGGGAAAAAAATACTCATGAACATAAGCATATATATATGTACAAAGAGGGTGAAAGCATTTGCAATAAAATGTTCAGAGTGGTTGAAGAATTATGGATAACTTACTTTAAATGAAGTAATATAACAAAGGAATTTGAAGGTTAATGTGAAAATTTCAGGTAAGATGCAGCACCTAATCATCTTAGACACTGTTTTTGGATGTGCAACAGTGCCATTCTTTCGTCCAATTCGAGGTGTTTCTAAGGGGAATGGCAGAAGTAGTGAGGTAGAGAAAAATTATGAGATACTAGGCTTTTCTGGAAGCTCAAATTTTGTGAGACCTTGAGTGTGATGTGGAGTAGATGTCTGTGACCATGAAGACTATGTTTCTCTGATTCTTGGTGATGTGTGTGAGCTCTTCAGATAACTGTGGAGGACACCGACTAAGTGGGCATATGGTTAGTTGTTTGTTGTTGTTTCCTTTTTTTTTTTTTTTTTTACTATATAAGTCACTTTGAGGTTGTGTGATGATGATAAACACGGGGTGGGGGGATGGTGGGATTATGTGGCTTTGGCTTTATGACGTGTGTATGAATCTATAGGTGACTACTGGAATGTCTTCCTAACTGCCTGATTACGGTGAGCCTGGGTTTAAAGGTTTGTGTAAATGTGCTTTTCTTTTATATAAGTAAATGGGGCTTACACAAATAGTCACCCGCAATCATGATCATAAACATACAAATTCCATTTACACATATGGCCAATGCACAAAATTACAACGGTCACAAAAGCACGAATCCAGTTGCTGTCACAACAAACAGCCAAATACCTTAGTCATGAGACTAATTTCCGTCACGCACGCACAGACTAATCTACTCTCCCTAGGTCTGCTCCCGCACTAAGAGGCCTAACACTCCAGACACTCCTCTTGCCCGGTCCTGGGGCTACAGGATTCCTCACCTTCAGCATCCTCAGGAGCAGCTCTGGTCCAAGTTCTGATTGGACTTCCCGGCGAAGCCGCACGCCGAGCCCTGCCTACTCTACCCGTAAGGGGAAGCCCTCAACTGCCTCTGCGGCCGACTATTCAACCGACGTTCTGACCGGAAGTAGCTTTGGAAAGCCGTGTCCTCTGGGAAACTTAGTCCTAGAGGAAGGAGCCCGGGAGGCTAAAGAGGTAGGTCTTCCGCCCGACTTCCGGCCGCACCTGCGCTGTTTCACTCGGGCTTGGAGTGACGACACAACCACCCAGTTTGCGTGGCTCACACCTGGGTTTGGGGTCTGAATTCGGAACCTCAAATTTCTGTGAGGAAGGATTTCAAACCTGACATGGTGGCTGTCCCCACCCTCCCAATGTGCACGTTCGCGGGCTTAAGAGAACTGTTGTCTGGTGCGGAGAGATCCAGCCTCTGGATGGTTCTTTCCGCGGTTGCGATGCGAGATGTATTCTGTGAGTCCGTTACGTACGCGGGGGTGCGTCTCATCGAGAGGCAGATGATTATGTGACACCGACTGTGAGGGTGTCATGCGTGAGGAAATCCGTATGTGAAAGTGGATGTGCTACATATTCGTGTAGGTTCAAGCAGTGAGCTCGGCCACGTGCAGTGATTGTGAGGTGGCATAATGTGATGTGACTTACCTGTGAGTGGTGCTTTGAGACCGTGTGATTGATTACGCATGCTTACGGGTGGCGCGGCTGGCTATGCTGGCAGTGACCTCACAACATTCTGTGGAAGGCTGTCTGTGCTGGGTCCACCTATGACTACCGGGAGGGTTTAGGTGTGGCGAGTGTCCGCAGGTTAATTTCACCAGCGAAGGGAGGAAGCTGGTCTGTTGGAACTAGGAGGGACCCAGTGGATGAATCACAGATCCCTGGGGCAGGTGAGCTGGTCCCGAGCCGTTTGTGTGGGGGTGGGGGGGGAGAGGTGTGAGGTGACATTGTGTGTCTAAGTGTGTGTGACAGGCTGGAATTAATCCAGAGGGGTGGAAACTAGTACGATTATCTGCGATAAGGGACAAATCTATGGTAAAGTTTTTATTCTTGCTGAGGCCAGAAGCTCCATCTCTTAAGTGTGAGGAAATGTAGTATCTGTGAGAACATGTGGTTTGTGACTGTACCTTAGATGGTTTGCACTTGAGCCTATCACTGGGAGAGGGTGTTGAGTGAAATATATGAAGTATGTGAAAATGGTTTGTGACTGTACCCAAGTCTGCATATGGCAGTAAAAGGGCTGGTGATTATAACGTTGTGACTTTGATGTTTTGAGTATGATTTTTTTTTTTTTTTTCCTTGCGTTATACGGGCCTCTCACTGTTGTGGCCTCTCCCATTTGCGGAGCACAGGCTCCGGACGCGCAGGCTCAGTGGCCATGGCTCACGGGCCCAGCCGCTCCGCGGCATGTGGGATCTTCCCGAAACGGGGCACGACCCCGCGTCTCCTGCATCGGCAGGCGGACTCTCAAGCACTGCGCCACCAGGGAAGCCCAAATCATTGTTTTTGTTTTTGTTTTTGCGGTACGCGGGTTTCTCACTGCTGTGGCCTCTTCCGTTGCGGAGCACAGGCTCCGGACGCGCAGGCTCAGCGGCCATGGCTCACGGGCCCAGCCGCTCCGCGGCATGTGGGATCTTCCCGGACCGGGGCACGAACCCGCGTCCCCTGCATCGACAGGCAGACTCTCAACCACTGCGCCACCTGGGAAGCCCTTTGAGTATGATTGAGTGGGAGGTCATGCAAGAGATTTGGTAAAGGTGTTTTTGTGTGTGTTAGAATGCAACTTATGCAAGTTAAGATCTGGATGGAAGACAGTGTGTGGTTGTGATCTGAATTTAGAAACTGTGAGAGACTGAAATATTATGTGTGTGAGATTGAGTAGAGGTGATACCTACTCTGAACCTCACTTATCTCTAAACAGATAATAATGGCTAAGCTTCCTGAAGCATCAGAGTTACTTGAAAATTTAAATTTCCAACGGAAATTCTTTTAAATCTAAGAAGAATTAAAACATGACTTTAAAAATATGAAATAATTTATTGTGATGGAGAATGCAAAATGACCATGAAAGGTTTTTTGGTTGGGTTGTTTTTTAATTTCTGTTATGTGGTTACTGGGAGTATGGTTGATATTCTTTGGTGGAAGTGAAATAGATGGGAAGTCTACTAAATTCTTAACTTGATCTGTATAAGTGGAAGAGTTCTAGGTCAAGAGAACAAAAGCTTAACTTGAATAATAAAAACAGAGAGTCATGGCCGCTCAATTCCCAGACTTGACCCAGTGTGCAAACTTAGAACCCCTTTAATGAGAGATGCTGCTCCATTACCAAAAATGTATACTGTTAATTTTTCCCCTAAGCTTTCCCAAAAGAACCTACAGCCTTTACCAGGATAACTGTATGTTGAGAAAAAGGAAATAATCAGACCTTTCAGGAACTACTGGACGATGGCTCTGAATTGACACTAATTTCAGGAGACCCAAAACGTCATTGTTGTCCACCAGTCAGAGTAGGCGCTTATGGAAATCAGGTGATCAATGAAGTTTTAGCTCAAGTCCATCTCACAGTGGACCCTGAACCCATCCTGTGGTTTTTCCCCCCAAGTTCTGGAATGGATAATTGAGATAGACATACTCAGGAACTGTAAGAATCCCCTCACTGGCTCTCTGCCCTGTTGAGTGAGGGCTATTATGGTGGGAAAGGACAAATGGAAGCTACCAGAATTGCCTCCACCTAGAAGAATAGTAAACCAAAGGAAACACTGCATTGCAGAGATTAGTGCCACTATTAAGGGCTTGAAAGATGCAAGGGTAGTGATTCCCACCACATCCACATTAAACTTGTTTATTTGGCCTATGCAGAAGACAGATGGATACTGGAGAATGACAATGGATTATCATAAGCTAAACCAGGTAGTGACTCCAATTGTAGCCACTGTACCAAATGTGGTTTCATTCCTTGAGGGAATTAGCACATTCCCTGGTACCTGGTATGCAACCATTGATTTGGCAATTTTTTTTTCCTCTCCATCCCTGTTAATAAAGACAACCGGAAGCAGTTTGCTTTCAGCTGGCGAAGCCATCATTACATCTTCAGTGTTCTACCTTAGGGCTATATCAACTCTCCAGCCCTATGTCTTAATTTAGTTCATAGGGATCTCGATTACCTTTCCCTTCCACAAGATGTCTCGCTGGTCCATTTCATTGATGGCAATATGCTGATTGGACCTAGTAGCGAGAAGTGGCAACTACTCCAAACTTACTGGTAAGACATTTATTTGTGTGTCAGAGGGTAGAAAATAAATCCAACAAAAACTCAGGGGCCTTGTACCTCAGTGAAATTCCTAGGGACCCAGTGGCGTGGGGCATGTCAGATACCCCTTCTAAGGCGAAGGATAAGTTGTTCTTATCCTTATCTAGCCCCTCCCATAACCAAAAAAGTGGCACAAAGCCTAGGAAGCCTCTGGATTTTGGAGGCAACATATTCCTCATTTGGATGTGTTACTTCCATCCCTTTACTAAGTGACCTGAAAAGTTGCTAGTTTTGAGTAGGGCCCAGAACAAGAGAAGGCTCTGTGACTCTGTAACAGGTCCAGTGTGCAAGCTGCTTTGCCACTTGGGCCATATACCCCAGCAGACCCAATGGTGCTTGAGGTATCAGTAGCAGATAGGGATGCTGTCTGGGGCCTTTGGCAGGACCCTATAGGTGAATCACAGCATAGGGCCTTAGGGTTTTGAATTAAAGCCCTGCCATCCTCTGCAATTAACTACTCTCCTTTGGCGAAACAGCTTTTGGCCTGTTACTGGGCCTTAGTAGCGACTGAACACTTAACCATGGGCCACCGAGTTAACATGCGATCTGAGCTGCCGATCATGAACTGGTTGTAATCTGACCCACCAAGCCATTAAGTTGGGTGTGCACAACAGCAATCCATCATGAAATGAAAGTGGTATGTTGATCAGGCCAAGCACACCCTGACAGCACATGTAATCCTCCTACTGGGCAGAATTTCAAGCAGTGCACCTGGTTACTTATTTTTCTTGGAAGGAGAAATGGCCAGATGTACAATTATATATGTATTCATGGGCTGTGGCCAATGATTTGGCTGAATGGTCAGGGACTTGGAAGGAACATGATTGGAAAATTGGTGACAAGGAAGTCTGGGAAAGAGGTATGGACCTCTCTGAATGGGTAAAAATGAAGATATTTGTGTCCTATGTGAATGCTCACCAGAGAGTAACCTCAGCAGAGGAGGATTTCAATGAAGTGGATAGAATGACCCATTTTGTGGATACCAGTTTCTTTCCTCAGTCATCCTTGTCATCACCCAATGGGCTCATGAACAAAGTGGCCATGGTGGCAGTGATGGAGGTTAGGCATGGGTACAGCAACATGGTCTTCCATTCACCAAGGCTGACCTGGCTATAGCCACTGCCGAATGCCCAATCAGCAGAAGAGACCAACACTGAGTCCCCAATATGGCACCATTCCCTGGTGGCAGGTTGATTACACTAGACTGTTTCCATCATGGAAGGGGCAGCATTTTATTCTTACTGGAAGAGACACTCTGGATGCAGACTTGCCTTTACTGCACATAATGCTTCTGCCAAAACTACCATCTGTGGACTTGCAGAATGCCTTATCCACTGTCATGGCATTCCACACAGCATTGCTTCTGATCAAGAAACTCATGTCACAACAAATAAGTGCAGCAATGGTACCATCCCCATGGAATTCACTGGTCTTACCATGTTCCCCACCATCTTGAAGCAGCTGGCTTGAAAGAACAATGGAATGATGTTTTGAAGACTCAGTTACAATGCCAGCTAGGTGGCAGTATCTTGCAGGGCTGAGGCAAGGTTCTCCTGAAGGCTGTATTTGCTCTGGATCAGTGTCCAATATTTGGTGCTGTTTCTCCCATGGCCAGTATTCACAAGGCCAGGAATCAAGTAATGGGAGTGATACCACTCACTATTATCCCTAGTAACCCAATAGTAAAATTTTTGCTTTCTGTCCCCACAACTTCTGTTCTGCTGCCCAGAGGTCTTAGTTCCAAATGGAGGGATGCTTCCACCAGGAGACACAATGATTCCATTGAACTGGAAGTTAAATACTGCTACCCAGCCATTTGGGGCTCCTTAACCCTCTGAATCAACAGGCAAATAAGGGAGTTACTGTGTTGGCTGGGGTGGTTGATCTTGACTACCAAGAGGAAGTTGTATTGCTACTCCACAAGGGAGGTAAGGAAAAGTATGTCTCAAGTACAGGGGAGCCTTTCCAGTATCTCTTAGTATTAACAGGCCCTGTGATTAAAGTGAATGGAAAACTACAACACTACTCAGGCAGGACGACTGATGGGCCACATTCTTCAAGAATGAATATTTGGGTCACTCCACCAAGTAAAGAACCATGACAGGCTGAGGTGCTTGCTGAGGGCAAAAGGGAATATGGAATGGGTAGGGGAAGAAGGTAGTTATAAAAATGCCAACTACAACTGTGTGATCAGTTTCAGAAATGAGGACTGTAGTTGTCATCAGCATTTCTTCCTTATTTTGTTGTATTTGTGTACATGTGTATAGTAGATATCTTTGTTTTCTTCCCTTTTTTATCCCTTTATCATTGTAACATAAGATGTACTGACCTTTTATCATTGTATTTAAGTATTATTAACTTTACATCATAATATTTAAGTTATGAGATATCAAAAAGAAGAGTAAATATCAACCAAGGACTTTGCAACCTCTTCTGGGCAGAGGATTAATGTGTTTTTTGGTTATCTGCAAGATATTTCTATGATATTAGGTGGAAGTATGACCTTGTTATTGTCTTTATTCGGAGATTAAGTAGGGCTTAAGGAGATGCATATACGTGCCAGGTTGTCACGGGGTAGATTTATGATGGCTAATTTTATGTATCAGTTTGGCTGCGCACAATACCCAGATATTCGGTCAAACATCATTCTGGATATTTCTGTGAAGATGTTTTTTAGATGAGATTAACATTTAAATCAGTGAACTTTGAGTACAGCAGATTACCCTCCATAATGTGGGTGGGCCTCATCGAATTAGTTAAAGGTCTCAACAGAACAAAGACTGACCTCTCCCAAAGCAAGAAGGAACTCTGCCAGCAGAGAGCTTTTGGATTTGAACTGCAGTTGTTCCCTGGGTGTTCAACCTGCTGGCCTGGCCTGCCGATTTTGGATTTAACAAGCCTCCACAATCTCATGAGCTGATTGCTTAAAATCTCTCTCTCACAACCTTATGAGCCAATTCCTTAAAATCTCTCTTAATCGCCCCCCCCCAAACACACATCTTATTGGTTCGGTTTCTCTGGAGAACACTAATACACTAGTCTAAGTATTTTACATATATTGTCTCATTTAATCCTCATGAGAACCCTGTGAGGGAGGTATCCTTATCATTCCCAGTAAACCGATTTTTCAAGTGAGGCACCAAGAGCTGAAATAACTTGTGAAATGTCAGAGTTCCTGAGAGATAGAAGCAGAATTTAAATTCCAAAGTCCTCAGCCTTTAACTGTTTAACTACTAGATTCTACCATTTTCCAACTCTCTATCTTCTGCTCTGTATCCTGATTCCATGTCCTAATTATTGTGAATTCACAGGAATTCTGGGTATAAATGAATTTTTTCTAGTCAAGCTTATAGTTTTGAATCTCTTGATATTGGGTCCAAAAGGAAACTAATGGAGCAAGGTGATTTTCTCACAGGATATAGGGAATTATGGCTAATATTTCAGAAGTGAAAGAAATCCCCCATCAAGAAAACAAAAAACAAAGCAGCAAGACCAAGCTGTGAGCCTCTTAGCTCTTCTTCTCTAGGCAGAACACCCACAGGCATGCTTAGAAACCACGTTTGTTGGAAGGAAACATAAATCATTCATATCCGACTGTGTTTAGAATACACTGAGCTGTAAATCTAACCTAAAGACTTAAAACAGTGAGTTCTTTTCACCTATTTTTGAAGAAGTTCCCTTTAACAAAATTCCTTAAAGCATATATTCTAAAATCAATACATTGTTCTTATAAAGAAATTATACTTAAGTTTAAATTTATGTAAGTTATCTCATTGTGAGGAAGTTCTGGAATTTATTAAACTAGTATATCCTTGCTGGACTCAGAAAGCTGAACCATGGGAGAGAAATTCCTTGTATATGCTGCCTAGCTCTTGTGTCTGGTCCACCCTCCCTTTTTTCCCAGGGTCATATGGGACGAGGCTTTGTAGAGTTGGAGTGTTTTTGTCATTTGCAGGACTGTTGCTTCTGAAGATGTCCATCAAGTTCTCCCAGGTGGAAAGTAAGTGCCTGAACTCTGCTTGGAGGGATGTAACCACAAGGATGTGATGTTGGAGTATGGTTTTGCCAGTTTAGAGTATTTCCCCTGATTGTTTATAATCTGCCTGCTGGAAGTATTTTCCTTCTGGAGGAAACCTCTGGAGAGCCTTTGAAGAACTGATCTGACATTTGTATAACTGGAAAGAAATAACTGCGTTTTGTTTTTACTGAGGCTTCATTTTCTTGACACCTAAGGTGACCTTATCTTCCTCTGGCCTTTCTCTTCCTCTTCCTTGATTGACATCACCACCACAGACCCAAGTCCCACACCTTTTTCTATATATAGCACTTTATATCGCTAAGCCAGATGTGATTTCCTCATTGGAAAAAAGGAGATAGCCCTGAATGGTAGAGAAAGCAGTGAGTAAACCAGCTCCAGAAAGAGATGCCATTGCAGGTAAAAGTTCAGCTGATGTGAAGAATCAGAACTTTAAGCTGAATCAAATGTTGAATTCCTAATTCCCAGTACTTTAGAAAGTGACTGTATTTGGAGATGGGGCCTTTAAGGAGGTAATTAAGTTAAAATGAGGCTGATAGGATAGGCCCTAATCCAATCTAACTAGTGTCCTTATAAGAGGAGATTAGGACATATAGAGAGACAAACCACGGATGGGTGTGTAGGACAAAAGGCCATATGAGGACACAGTGAGAAGGTAGCCATCTGCAAGCCAAGAAGATACCTCAGGAGAAACCAGAGCTGCCAACTTGTTGATCTTGGCCCTCCATACTCCAGAACTGTGAGAAAATTAATTTCCGTTGTTTAAGCCACGCAGTCTGTTGTATTCTGTTTATGGCAGTCCTATTAAACTAATACAGGAGTATTAGCCCTTGATCTGTGATAAAGATATTTATTTGTAAGTTGTCTTTTGATTTTATGTGTTTTTTTGTTTGTTTGTTTTTTGTGGTACGCGGGCCTCTCCCTGTTGTGGCCTCTCCAATTGCGGAGCACAGGCTCCGGGCGCGCAGGGTCAGCGGCCATGGCTCACAGGCCCAGCCACTCCGCGGCATGTGGGATCTTCCCGGACTGGGGCACGAACCCGTGTCCCCTGCATCGGCAGGCGGACTCTCAACCACTGTGCCACCAGGGAAGCCCCTCAATATTTTCTTTTACTGCATTTATTTTCTGAGTCATAATGAGAAAGTTCTTCCTTACCCGGAGGTTAAACTGGAATTCATCGATTCTTTCTTCTAGGACCTATATGGTTTCATATTTTTACGTTTACCTCCCTGATCTATTTAGAGTTTATTCCTGTGACAGGATGTGAGGTATGGATATAATTTTTTTTTCCAAATGGCAAACTGCTTGTCCCAGCTATGTACTTATATTTTAACTTTTTATTTTGAGATCACTGTAGATTTATATGCAGTTGTAAGAAATAATATAGAGAGATCCCACATAAACTTCACCCAGTTTCCCTCAATGTTAACTTCTTGTAAAAAAAAAAAAATCATGACCAGGATATTTATATTGATATAATACACAGTACTTCTTCACATTTTGCCAGTTTTACATGCACTCGTTTGTATCTGTTTATGTGTATATTTGGTTCTATGCAATTTTATCACATATGTAGAGTCATGCTATTATAGACACTATATTGAGTAAAAGAGGCCAGACACAAAATAACCTACTGTATGATTCCACTTATACAAAGTTCAAAAAACCAGACACAACGGGGCTTCCCTGGTGGCGCAGTGGTTGAGAGTCCGCCTGCAGATGCAGGGGACACGGGTTCGTGCCCCGGTCCGGGAGGATCCCACATGCTGCGGAGCGGCTGGGCCCGTGAGCCATGGCTGCTGAGCCTGCACGTCCAGAGCCTGTGCTCTGCAACAGGAGAGGCCACAACAGTGAGAGGCCCACATACCACAAAAAAAAAAAAAAAAAAAAAAACAGACAAAACGAATCTACTGTGATAGACATCAAAATAATGTTAACTTTGAGGTATACTGATTGGGAAGAGACATGAAGGGAGCCTTCTGGGATGTTGAAAAGTTTCTTTATCTTTATCAAATGGTGGTTGTATGGGCTTATAAAACAAATCACCAGGCTAGGATTTTAAGGTCTGGGCTCTATATTGTGCAAAAGTCTTATTAAAAAGAAAGGAAAAGAAATCATTCCTGGGACTACCCTGGTGGTCCAGGGGTTAAGAATCCTCCTTCCAATGCAGGGTACACAGGTTCGATCCCTGGTTGGGGATCCCTGGTCAATCCCACATGCTGTGGGGCAACTAAGCCTGTGTGCCACAACTGCTGAGCCCGCCTGCCACAACTAGAGAGACCGCACACTACTACTGAGCCCACACGCTCTGGAGCCCACGCACCACAACTAAAGCGCCTGCGCACCGCAACTATTGAGCGCCACAACTAGAGAGAAGACTGCGCGTTGCAACGAAGAGCCCACGAATCACAATGAAAGATCCCGCGGGCTACAACTAAGACTTGAAACAACCAAAAATTTAAACATTTTTTAAATTAAAAAAAAAAATCATTCCTGTTCAATAAATGGCAGATCTATGTTTTGAATCCACATTTCTTTAACTACAAAACCAGTTCTCTTTCAATTCTGACTTTTATCCAGAAGCCCAGATTTTATTACATTGAGTGAAACCTGAGCATGCATAATTTATTTAAACAAAGAATTTCCACTAGATTGGTAAATTTAAAAGACTGACGATGCCCTATATTAGTAGACTAGACACTTTCATACTGTGTTGTATATTGGTGAAAATTTAAGCAGGGCAATTGATAAAGATGTATAAGCAGGTTTTAACTATGAAAGCCTCATTGTCAATATTTCTGAGACTGTCAAAAAGATATAATTACACATGTGCACAGAAAGGAGTGTGCAGTAAAACACTGTATAATGATGAGGAAAAGCTGGAAAGAACTTAAATATCCTACAATAGGGAAAGTTTAAAAAGTTATAGTATATCCAAACAGCGTACTCAAAAAATTATGACAGTTTGTCATTTGATGACATGAAAAGCTGTTCACTATATTAGGTTAGATGAAGAAGACAGATGACAAAACAGTATTACAGTATAATTCTGTTTTGAATTTCAAAATCCTATATGGCTATATCCATGTGTTAATTCACAGAGAAATAGGTGAGATGATTTGGAACAAATAAGCTGTTTCTAGATGAGCTTTACTTTAAGCTTTTCTGTATTCTTCAAATTTCTGAATTAAGAATCTAATTTTATAATCAGAAAAAAATAATAGAGCTAATCCCTCCCTCTTTGAGAACAAAAGAAATGATAGGAGATATGAATATAATACATGGAGTGTATTGTTGTAGTTGTTTGAATTCTGTCTTAAGAGGCCTGAACTTTCTTCATAGACATGAAGCCTTTCAAATGAGTGACTCAAATACTACCTTAAAGGTCCTAAATCTTGACTCCTAAGATTTTATACACAATGAATTCCTCTTACTGGTTGCCCCTCACCTAGGCTCAGATTTGCTGGCCGACCTCTCCACTAGCCTTAGAAACTAACAAGGAAACCACATTTGCCTTGGAAATCAATTAATTAATTAATAATAAAACCTGCACATAGGAGAAGAAATGGGATTTAGGCCTGATGTGGTTAATTCAGACCATTCCCTTTGTCATCAGGCAGAAAAGGAAGTTGAAAAAGTAACCTGAAGTATTAGGAGGATGACACTTTTGAAACAACACAGCAGAGATGCCCATTTCCATCTCCAGGAATCATACCAATCCTTCAAATAGCTAAGCACCCTAAAGAGTCACATTCCCCAATGAGTCATAGTGATGAAAGTTAAGATGGCTCCAGAATGCAGATTCTGAATTTGAAAATGGAAAAGAGATATTGTAATCAGGGAGACCCAGTTTATTAGTTAAATAAATGTACATTGGTCCTATATCACACCTATATTGAACAAATTCTTCTGAGTGGGGTGAGTCACCTATACACACACAGCAGAAGTCAATGCCACATTCTTGAGTCTACATACACCTGAAATGACAGGAACCCATGTTCCCTTTAAGGTCCTGGAAGGGAATGTAAAGTTGGTGAAGACGTGGGAATTGGACAGGAAGAAGAAGGAGTTGCTCGGGAAAGTTATTGGTTAAATAAATTATAAAATAACCATGTAATAGAGCACTTAGATACACAAATGCAAAGTTGTAGAAAATTTAGGATATGGAATATTTTCAAGGTATAACATCAGTAGAGAAATCACTTAACAAAGCAGGTTGACCAATACAATTATATCAGTATAGGGTGATAGAAAATGTCTAGAAGTTTAAACAGCAGTTTCAGTTATCTATTGCTATGTAACCACCCCCAAAAGTTTGTGGCTTAAAACAAAACCATTAATTAGCTCATCATTCCGGGGGTTGGCAATTCGGGCTTGGCTTGGCTGAGTGGTGGTTCTGCTGATCTCACTCATGTGACAGCAGCCAGCTGGTGGCTTGGTGGGGGCTGGATGGACCAAATGGTCTCAATGAAACATCTGGCAGTTGTTGTTAGCTTGGCCTCTGTCTCCAAGTGATCTTTTGTCTTCAAGCAAGCTAGTCTTAGCCTTTAGTACCTGGTGGTCTCAAGGCAGGAAGAGGGAAAGTGCAAAAGCTGCAAGACCTCCTAAGGCTTTATCTTGAAAGTCTCACTTCCACCACATTTTATTAGTCAAAGTACATCACAAGGCCCCGCCTAATTGTAACCTAACCATTTCAGGAGAAGGAGAGCAAATACTTCCCTTTTCTGAAAAACTAAAACAAAGAGAATAACAACAACAAAATCCCTGACCTTGAGCTTGGTTTTCAGATATGCTCTGTAACGTTTTCCTTTCCCCAGGGCTTTTCTTTCAGAGAGCTGCACTGCAGGGGAAGGGTGAAGAGAAGGGGAGTGAGGACTCATGAGACACCAGACCTTTCTTAAAGCGTGAACTGGCTAAACTGGAAGAAATTCTTCAACACCACCCAAGCTCAGTCATCTACCACACGCATACTCAGATGGAAGTAAAGGGGAGATGGGAGTACTACTAACCTTTCTTAGTATCAAAGGGAAAGGCCAGGGTCACTGATAACCAGAGCTAAAACTTTCTCTAAGTTCACAGCAAGTTTCCTGGGGAGACAGCTTTGGAAATGATGTGGTTCTGAAACATGGAACTTGACCTCAGCTCCCAAAAGAGATCCTCTGAGGAAGGAATCCTACTCCTAGGCTCTCTACAGGTCTTCCTAGGACTTTGCCTAAGGGACACTCCCAGCCCCAAAACTCATTCCAAAAACAGGTTTGTGCTTTCTTGCTTGTATATAACCTTTATCCCACCACTCAAATATCTGACTCCCCTTTTTGTGACCATTTCTCTGCAGCTGGTGTCCTGGCTATAAAGTGGGAGAAAAGAGAAAGCAGTGGTAAAAGGATACAGATACTAAGAAATAATAGAACCTAAAATTGGCCCCTAGGCAGGCAACACTCACTCCACTGATACCTACTTTTGCGTTAAGCACTGGAGTCTGGGCACTGGAGGAGGAGGTGCTGACAAAAACAGCTCAGGCCGTGCTTCAGTGCAACTCCGGTTAATACAGGCATCGTCGTCTTGACAGGCACAGATACACTCTCAGGGAGATCTTCAACAGATCGCCTCAGTCCCGACGTTAAACCAGAACTGCAGAAATGAAGCTCTACCCCGTGACATAACCAAACTCCCACCCGGTCACAAAATTAAAAGCCTCTTCCACCACACTAGGTAACAATAGCATCGTCTTCTGAAGGGCGGTCTCAAGCCCCACAGTGTCACCTACCTCAACATCACAGCCGATCACGGTCACCCAAAGGGTCCCGCATCTTGCACCAGACACGGCCTCTTCACCGCACACACACCCCGCCTCGTTACTGCCACAAACGCTCACACACTCTTATACACGCCTACACAGGCCTGAGCTCCAGGGTCCACACGCCCTGTGTGCGCCAGAGGGTGGGGGCTTCCTCACCGTGAGTGCCCGCTGTGCCCAGACTCAGGTTACCATTCGGAGCGCGACGACTGAGAGGACGTCAGGGAATCAGAGATGAACCGAAGATCAAAGTTCTTTTCAAAAGCAGCCCAAGGGCTGTGGGAAATGTAGTTCAAGGCCGCAAAAACCCGGATGTCGAGAAGGCGCGCCTGAGACGCAGCGGCGAAGAAGGAGCCGCGGAGACTCTTGGGAGGTAGAGCCTGCGCTGGAGTGCGCAAACGCAGATGGCTGGCCAGTAGGCGAAGGTGAGCCTGGTGGGTCCTGCTGGCGCTGGGTGGCTGGTGGTTGTGGTACCCGGTGGGGATTGCCGAGCAGGGAGGTGGGAACCAGGACTGGGAAAAGCGAGGAAAGAAGAGAGAACCTGGGCTGAGAGAAGGCCGGGGAGGAAAGCGAGGAGGGAAACAAGAACCTAGGCAGGGGAAGGAACTGGAAGCCAGGGCTAGGAACGCCGAGGCGGGTGTGAGCTCGGCCTGGCACACACAGGCGTTGTTTGTGTAGCTTTTTGTGCCTGGTCTTGTGTGTGTGTGTGTGTGTGTGTGTGTGTGTGGAACGTGTGTTACTCTGTAACGTTATGGAACCTATTGTTTATGAAAGTGAGAGGGTCTCTGCGTGTGTCTAATTTTTAAATTAGGTGCGAGTAGATTTGTGTTTGAGACTGTATGCGACTTTGGAGAGGCAACAGTAAGGGGTTTGTGAGTAAAATTTTGCAGCTTTGTGTAGAATTATGTAATGGGCTCTGAGAGATTATGCATGAATTGTGTATGGGATTGGGATTGTGTAGTGGATGATATAACTGTGAATATGTCAAATTTGAAGTATTTGTGCACACAAGTAATTGCACAATTCACGGTGACTAGGAATGTGTCTGGCTCGTTGTGTGACTGAGATGGAGCATTTGAGATTGAGCATTTGAGAAAGTAGATGCAAGACTAGTTAAGTACTATGTATTGTTTATATTGTCTGAATATTGTCCATTTTATATGCCTGTAGAATTTGACTCTGGCAATTAGACAAGTAAAAAAAAATAGAGATTTTAAAAACGGAGAGGAGGAGGTAAAATTAAAATAATTTTCAGATGGAACAATTGTATATTGCGAAACCCCATATTGACTAATGACCAGTATGTTGACATAAGTAGAACATCATTAGGAGAACACAAAAAACTTTCTCCCATAACTGCTACTCTCAGAATTTCTATTTGGGTGAATTCCTGGACAATAAAGTTTCAAAAATTTCTTCAGTCATTGTGAAGATAAAAAATCTGTTGAACATTTAAACACAAGATCAGTCTCATTTAGCTGAATAAAGTATTCACTGTAGAAATCAATACTTCTAAATTGTTTTTTAAATTTAATTTAATTTAATTTTTTAATAAATTTATTTATTTATTTTCGGCTGCATTGGGTCTTAGTCGCTGTGTGTGGGCTTTCTTTAGTTGCGGCGAGCGGGAGCTACTCTTCGTTGCGGTGTGCGGGCTTCTCATTGTGGTGGCTTCTCTGTTGCAGAGCACGGGCTCTAGGCACACGGGCATTAGTAGCTGTGGCACGCGGGCTCAGTGGTGGCGCTAGAGCTTAGTAGCTCTGCGGCATGTGGGATCTTCCAGGGACCAGGGCTCAAACCTGTGTCCCCTGCATTGACAGGTGGATTCTTAACCACTGTGCCACCACGGAAGTCCCAATAACTTGTTTTGTTTTTTTTTGTTTTTACATCTTTATTGGAGTATAATTGCTTTACAATGGTGTGTTAGTTTCTGCTTTATAACAAAGTGAATCAGTTATACATATACATGTGTTCCCATATCTCTTCCCTCTTGCGTCTCCCTCCCTCCCACGCTAACTTGTTTTAAAAGCAAAAACTCTCCCTCCTGTTGGAAGTCTGCTGCGCTAAAGAAAATATGATCAGTTTCTTCTCTAATTCCTCAACCTCTATTTTGTCCCCTCTTTACTCCCTCTAGGTTGATAGTCTCCAGCTGTAATGGATTGGGAGCTGGAAAAGAGAAGTCAGGGACAAGAAGAGGCTAACATGACTGGTACCGTTATAATTTAGTGTAAGTCATATTTACCTTCTGAGAGACCCCACTACTGGGAACTTCCAAATACAGTTCCCTTTTCATGGGCATGGCCACTTCTCTAGATGCCTCCTCTTGGCATGCAGTGGCCCACCTACTCTGGTAGGTCTTGTTCTCTCCCGTCAGTCCTCTTGGACAGGATCCAAACCAACCTAGGCATGCGCCATCCGTGGGTTCCATCAGGAGCTCAGGTGATAATTAGCCACTTTAGTCACCACCACCCTGC
>NW_006798798.1:6406667-6409677 GCF_000442215.2 Lipotes vexillifer | reverse complement strand
CCCCCCCCCCCCCCCCGCACCGCCCAAATCCTGGAAACATGTACATTTCCCCCCCAAATTCTCTCACCACTTTGATTTATAGTGGGGTCAGGGTCTGAGGAGCCCCTTGTTTATTATAAGGGAGTGAGAAGCACCTACTTTTCTTCCCCCTAGAAAACTATGTTCTAAAAATAATTTGCTCTCTTAAAGAGACATTCCCTTTTCTTAGCCTCTCGAAGTAGGAGGTAAATTAATGGTAGCAAAACTTTACAGTCAGCTGCTTTACAAGACTTTATCTTAGAATGAAGGACAATTGAAAGATTGTTTTGCCTACCATCTTTGGGACATCTGCTGAGTCTGAGGCAGAAAAATTTCTAAGTTACCATCCTGTTCAAAACAATGACAGCAGTTAGAAAACTCAGAGGTTTGCTAGAAAAGACATTAACAAATCAATAGGTTTCATATATGTGTCTGTGCGTATGTGTATATATGCATCAAAAAACTATGGATAGTTGCCAGTGGCCATCAAAATATAAGATACAAAAGACAGCATGATGTATAAAAATATTTTTGATGTTCCTAAGGGACTCAAAAATTAAAGACTTAAATAAAAGGACTAGGGACACATGATAAATTGTCAAAACTCCCTAACATTTCATGGAGTTTCATTAAAATTTCAGTAAAATTTTTAAACTTTCTGAAGATCTTAGGAGAAAATGAACAAGACAGAAATTGTTAAAGAAAAATAATGAAGGGGGAAGTAAGCCTACCTGATACTAAAACATGTTTGTTTGTTTGTTTGCGGTACGCGGGCCTCTCACTGTTGTGGCCTCTCCTGTTGCGGAGCACAGGCTCCAGACGCGCAGGCTCAGCGGCCATGGTTCACGGGCCCAGCTGTTCCATGGCATGTGGGATCTTCCCGGACCAGGGCATGAACCCGTGTCCCCTGCATCGGCAGGCGGATTCTCAACCACTGTGCCACCAGGGAAGCCCCTAAAATATGTTTTAAAACTGTAATAACTGCAGAGTAATCCTGGCAATTAAATGAACAGATCAGTGGAACTAAATACAAAGTCCAGATACACTCAAATATATAAAGGAAATAAAGTGTATGATAAAGAAAAACTATAAAAAATTATTTTAAGTAATTACAGAATTAATTTCCTTCCTTTAAAAAAGATCTAATATCAATCCAGAAAATAAAAATAAGTTAGTAGAAAGGTGAAAAAATTGAGACCTTTCACAGACAAGAAACTAAAGATGGATGGCGGTGGTGGCTGCCGTGGGGAGTTTGCTGCCTGGCTTGGCCTGGCTTTTATTTAAAAAACAAACAAAAATTAAGGTGCTTTTTAAACATTGTGAATAGAAGCTTATCTTCTCTCATAATAAGAAAAATGAGAACTAGAATCACAGTGTATACCTTGGTAAGCATCAGGAAGTTTGTATCAGTGGTACTCATGAGGGTATGGGGTGACAAGAATTTTCACGTATTGCTGGTCATGATGTAAATGGTAGAGCCTTAATGGAGAACACCTTGGAAGTAGTTAATAATAGTAGGCAGGTTAGGAGAGAAAAGATAGTTCTAGAGAGGTGGGGGCTTGCCCAAAATCTAACCCACTGCCCTAAGGAGCCTGTATCTCTGGTTTGGGGATAAAATCATTTTTGTCTAGCTTATTCTCCCCCCATTTTGGTGTGGGATATATAGAGTGGACAAGCACCAAAGCAAGAGAAATGGAGTCAATCTTCATTTGTAAGTCATAAGAGATCTTAAAAGCATGTGTAGTGGCATGTGGCTTCTTTTCATCTTGGTTTTGCCTTCTTAGGAACCGCCCCTTTTCTAAAGAGGAGCCCAAAGGAAGACTGGTCATCTCTTGCAGATCTCAAAACCATGGCTCAGGTGAGGTGATGGTTCCTTTCTCCTTTCTGAAATAGTTTTTTGTTGTTTTTAAGAATATTTGAGCATTTCCCTTTCTTGTACTAAAATCCTCCTGTTGATCTTCCCCTTCAGGAAAGCAGTCCCCACTTGTTCCCATATTGGTCAGATAAGCTTTTACCTTCCACGAGTGCTCCTTCTAATTTTAAGCAGTGTTCACACATTAAGTGGGTAAAATCAGTCAACATCTTTTCTCAGTGTTCTCCCAGAAGCAGTGCTAGAACAAAAACGCATTTCCTCAAATTAAATGAGAATATATTACTTCATGAACCTGTCTTGCAAAGATAAAAACAGGGGCTTCCCTGGTGGCCCAGTGGTTGGGGGTCCGCCTGCCGATGCAGGGGACGCGGGTTCGTGCCCTGGTCTGGGAGGATCCCACATGGCTCGGAGCAGCTGGGCCCGTGGGCCATGGCCACTGAGCCTGCGCATCTGGAACCTGTGCTCTGCAACAGGAGGGGCTGCGGCGGTGGGAGGCCCACGTACCGCAAAAAAAAAAGATAAAAACAGTCAAGATGGAGATGGAATTGATAGATTGCTATTAGTTAAGTGGCAAGAAGTCCTGTCTTGAGGCTTTGAGACTAGAGCTATGCTTTGGCAGATGGTGCAAAAACCAAGAATCCTGTATTTCTCCTCTCGGATCCTTGAGTTCTGTTCATAGCTGCTAATAATTCCTAAAAATCTGTGGTATGTGTTATAGATTTATTCCTATTTTTCAATTTCTTCTAATTTTATGTTCACATGCAAGAGAAGTAAATGAATATACTTAGATCACCATACTGAACTAGGAGTGTAACTCATGAAATAGTCTGCTCTTGATTTCAAAGACATTATTCTGGTTCTTTCTTTCAGAAAATTCATCTTTATACCTGGACCTCTTTTTTTTTTTTAATTTTTATTGGAGTATAGTTGATTTACAATGTTGTGTTGGTTTCAGGTGTACAGCAAAGTGAATCAGTTATACATATATATGTCCACTCTTTTTTTAGATTCTTTTTACATATAGGCCATTACAGAGTACTGAGTAGAGTTCCCTGTTCTATACAGTAGGTTCTTTTTTTTTTTTTTTTTTTTTTTTTTTTTTTTTTTTTGTGTGTTGTG
>NW_006798798.1:6392321-6406348 GCF_000442215.2 Lipotes vexillifer | reverse complement strand
GCGGTATGTGGGCCTCTCACTGTTGTGGCCTCTCCCGTTGCGGAGCACAGGCTCGGGACACACAGGCTCAGCGACCATGGCTCCCAGGCCCAGCCACTCCATGGCATATGGGATCTTCCCAGACCGGGGCACGAACCTGTGTCCCCTGCATCAGTAGGCGGACTCTCAACCAGTGTGCCACCAGGGAAGCCCCAGTAGGTTCTTATTAGTTATTTTATGTATAGTTGTGTGTATATGTCAGTCCTAATCTCCCAATTTATCCCTCCCTGCTTTATCCCCTGGTAACCATAAGTTTATTTTCTGTATCTGTGACTCTGCTTCTGTTTTGTAAATAAGTTCATTTGTACCCTTCTTTTTAGGTTCCACATATAAGCAATATCATATGATACTTGTCTTTCTGTGTCTGGCTTCTCAGTATGACAATCTTTAGGTTCATCCATGTTGCTGCAAATGGCATTATTTTGTTCTTTTTTAAGTAATATTCCATTGTATATATTGGACCTCTTAAATACTGGTGTTCACCAGATTCTGTATTGGTTCTCTTCACTGTATACTCTCCTGTTCTTATTCACAATCTACCACTGTTATTCTAATGATGCTCAAATAATTTTGATGCTAAATCTCTATTGTGGG
Organism: Lipotes vexillifer; assembly: GCF_000442215.2. Taxonomy (NCBI): domain Eukaryota; kingdom Metazoa; phylum Chordata; class Mammalia; order Artiodactyla; family Lipotidae; genus Lipotes; species Lipotes vexillifer. Next base: position 6,405,715 of record NW_006798798.1, on the reverse strand, counting down.
TGTCAAAACTGTATCCAACCTCCAACTAGATACCACCTCCTGTGTCTTCCACAGATACTTCAGGCACATGCCCAAGATTTACCTCATTATCTCCTACCATTTTAGTCTTTTTTTTTCCCCTCAACCTGCTTATGGGCCCAGCCCCTACCCACCTGCTAACACAGCTAACTTGAGTTAAGTGTCTCTTTTCCACTGCACAACCATTTAGTGGTGAATCTTATTCCTTATATTTCAGTTCCCTTTATCTCCACTGATATCATCATGGGTGTCTCTCTCATACTGGTAACTTATCTTCCCATTTAACACCTTTGCTCCTTTTCCCATCCTCCAAGTGCTCACCCCAGTGCTCCCTTATGGATGTTTGTGTTGCTTACACTTTTCTCTTTAACTGTGTGTGTGTGTGTCTGTGTGTTTTAAAATATACATGAAATAGGGCTTCCCTGGTGGCGCAGTGGTTGAGAGTCTGCCTGCCGATGCAGGGGAAACGGGTTCGTGCCCCATTCCGGGAAGATCCCACATCCCATGGAGCAGCTAGGCCCGTGAGCCACGGCCACTGAGCCTGCACGTCTGGAGCCTGTGCTCCGCAACAGGAGAGGCCACAACAGTGAGAAGCCCGCATACTGCAAAATAAAAAAAAATTGTGAGAGCTAAAATATACATGACATAAACTTTTATCATTTTAACCATCTTTAAGTATATAATTCAGTTCCATTAAGTACATTCACAATGTTGTATAGCCATCACCAGTATCTATTTCCAGAACTTTTTCACATCCCAAACAGAAACTCTGTATCAATGACATTAAACAATTAACTCTTATCTTACAGTTTTCATAGAATTAGACCCGAAGCACATTAGAAGAATGTTTAAGACAATCTATTAGGGGAGAGGAAAATATTAAAATATGCATTAATAGTTTAAATTCAAGAATAGTAATCAATAATGATAATATAGTTTTCTAATTCATGAATATGAGGCACATCTCCTTTTATTTAGATCTTTAAATTCTCTGAGTAATGTTTTGTTGTTATCAGTGTACCAGTCTTGCAAATGTTTGTTATATTAATACCTAGGGTTTTTTTATGCTATTGTAAATACTATTCATTTTTATTTCAAATTCCCATTGTTTATTGCTAGTATATGAAAATGCAGTTGATTTTTTAATATTAACCTGCATTCTCTCTAAACTTATTCTAGTAATTTTTTGGTAGATTCTTTAGGATTTTCTACATAGATAATCATGTCATATGTGAATAGTTACTGTTTTCCTTCTTGCTTTCCAATATGTATTCCCTTTATTTCTATCTTGCTTTATTTACTACATTGTCTAGAACCTTCAGTGCAATGTTGAATATAAGCGGTGAGAACAAACATTTATGCTTTGTTCCTGACTGAGGGGAAAAGCATTTAGTCTTTGACAAAGTGTAACATTAGTGACAATTTTTACTTAGATGCTCTTTATCAGATTTATCAGGTTGAAGAAGTTCTAGTTTGCGGATCATTCTTATCACAAATGGCTGTTGAATTTTGTCAAAAGATTTTTTGCGTCTGTTGGTTTTTCTGCATTATATGGTTTTTCCCCTTTTTAAATTAACATGGTGAGTTATATTGATTGATTTTGAACAGCTAAACCAGCTTATCCCTAGGATAAACCCCACTTGGTCATGATAGATTCTTTTTTCATATATTGCTTGATGAATTTACAAGTTTTTCTTGCAATATCTTTGTCTAGTTTTGGTATCAAGGTAATGCTGTCTTACAGAATGAGTTGGGAAGTATTCTCTCCTCTTATTTTCAGAAAGAATTTGTGTAGAGCTGCTATTATTTCTTCCTTCAGTGTTTGTTAGAATTCACCAGTGAAGCCATCTGAGTCTGAAGATTTCTTTGTGGGAAGGTGTTTAACTAGCAGTTCAATTTCCTTAATACAATTATGGCTATTCATGTTATCAATTTTTTTTTCTCTTCAGTGAGTTTTATAATTTGTGTCTTTCAAGGAATTGTCCATTTCATCCAAGTTATAAAATTTATTGGCACAAAGTTGTTCAAAAATGTACTCTTTTTATCCTCTTGATGTTTGTACAGTTTGTAGCAGTGCCGTTGATTCATTCCTGTTATTGGTAATTTGTGACTCACCTTTTTCCTTGGTCAGTTGGCTAGAGGTTTATCAGTTTCTCTGATTTTTCAAAGTACCAACTTTTGGTTTCATTGATTTCCTCCATTATTTTTCTGTTTCCTCTTTCTTCATTTCTGCTCTTAGATTTTTATTTCCTTTCCTTTTCATTACTTTGGGTTTAATTAACTCTTCTTATTTTGTATATGGGAGCTTATATCATTGATATGAGACTTATTTTTTCCAATAGAACATTTAATGCTATAAATTTCCCTCTAACAAATTTAGACATGTTGTATTTTCATTTTCATTCAGTTGAAAATATTTTCTAATTTCTCTCATGATTTCCTTTTTGACCCATTGGTTGTTTAGAGGAAGTGTGTTTAATTTTCAAATATTTGGGGATTTTCCATATAGCTTTCTGTCATTGATTTCTAGTTTAATTTTGTTACAATCAGGGAACATGCTGTGTATGATTTCATTCTTCTTAAATTTGTGGAGACTTTTTTTGTACCATCTGATGGATGTTCTGTGTGCACTTGTAGAGGATGTATATTCTAGTGTTATCGGATAGAGTATTCTCTAAATAATCAGGTCAAATTGGTTGATTAGGATGGTAAAGTCTTCTGTATCCTTATTGATCTTTCAGTCTATTTGTTACAGCAGTGACAGAGAAGAAAGTCAAAATCTTACATTATAATTGTGGATTTGTCTATTTTTCCTTTTCAGTTCTATCAGTTTTTACTTAATATATTTTGAGGTTCTGTTTTTAGGTGTATTCATATTTAGGATTGTTATATCTTCTCATGAATTGACCCCCTCTATCATTATAAAATACCTTACTTGGGACTTCCTTGACTGCCCGGGGGCTAAGACTCCACTCTTTTAGTGCAGGAGACATGGGTTTGATCCCTGATTGGGGATCTAAGATTCCCACACCCTGCACAGTGCGGCCAAAAATAAATAAGTAAATATAAACAAAATTTAAAAATTGCATAATCCCTGATAATATTCTTTGTTCTGAAATCTATTTTGTTTGATAACTATTGTAACCATTCTGGCGTTCTTATGATTAGTGTTTATTTTTATTTTTTTGGTGGCTGTGTTGGGTCTTCGTTGCTGCGTGTGGGCTTTCTCTAGTCGCGGCCAGCGGGGGCTACTCTTCATTGCAGTGTGCGGGCTTCTCATTGCAGTGGCTTTGCTTGTTGCAGAGCACAGGCTTTAAGTGTGCATGCTTCAGTAGTTGCAGCACGTAGGCTCACTAGTTGTGGCACACAGGCTCTAGAGCTCAGGCTCAATAGTTGTGGCACACGGGCTTAGTTGCTCCGTGACATGTGGGATCTTCCCAGATCAGGGATTGAACCTGTGTCCCCTGCATTGGCAGGCAGATGGATTCTAAACCACTGTGCCACCCGGGAAGTCCCTATTTTTAATTTTTAATTTTAATTAATGTAAAATGAATTAATTTTAATTAATTTCCAAAAAATGTCTTAAATGTCTTAATCTAGAGCATCTCCCTCTGTTTCTTTCTTGTTTTTTTTTAGTTGCAGTGTAGTTGATTTTACAACATTACATACATTTCAGGTGTACAACGTGGTGATTCACAGTTTTAAAAGGTTAAACTCCATTTATAGTTATTACAAGTATTGGTTATATTCTGTGTGCTATACAATATATCCTTATAGCTTATTTATTTTATACCTAGTAGTTTGTACCTCTTAATCCCCTACCCCTAGCTTGTTCCTCCCTCCTTCCATCTCCCCACTGGTATCCACTAGTTTGTTTTCTATGTCTGTGAGTCTTGTTTCTGTTTTGTTGTATACATTCACTTTATTTTTTAGATTCCACGTATACATGATAACGTACAGTGTTTTTCTTTCTCAGTCTGACTTGCTTCACTGAACATAATACTCTCCAAGTCCATCCATATTGTTGCAAATGGAAAAATTTTCATTCTTTTTTATGGCTGAGTAATACTCCAGTGTGTGTGTGTGTGTGTGTGTGTGTGTGTGTGCGCGCGCGCGCGCACCACATCTTCCTTATCCATTCATCTGTTGATGGGCACCTAGGTTACTTCCATATCTTGGTTATTGTAAGTAATGTTGCTGTGAACATTGGGATGCATGTATCTTTTTGAATTACCATTTTTATTTTTTTCAGATACATACTGAGAAGTGGAATTGCTGGGTCATGTGGTAGTTCTATGGATAGTTTTAGGTTTTGTTTTTCCTAGTGGCTGCACCAATTTACATTCCCACCAACAGTGTATAAGGGTTCCCTTTTCTCCACATCCTTGTCAACATTTGTTGTGTGTGGTCTTTTTGATGATAGCCATTCTTACAGGTGTGAGGTGATACCTCATTGTGGTTTTGATTTGCATTTCTCTGATGTTAGTGATGGTGAGTATCTTTTCATCTGCCTGTTGGCCATTTCTGTGTTTTCTTTGGAAAAATGTCCATTTAATCTAATGCCCATTGTTTAATTGGTTTTGTTTTTGGTTTTTTTTGATATTGAGTTGTATGAGCTGCTTATATTTTGGATATTAACCCCTTATTGGTCATATCATTTGCAGATATTTTCTCCCATTCTATAGGTTGCCTTTTCATTTTGTTGATGCTTTCCTTTGCTGTGCAAAAGCTTTTAAAGTTTAACTATGTCCTATTTGTTTATTTTTACTTTTGTTTCCTTTGACTTAGGAGAAAGATCCAAAATAATATTTCTACAAATTATGTCAGAGTGTTTTTCTCCCTATGTTTTCTTCCAGGAGTTTTATGGTTTTAGTGTTACATGTAGGTCTTTAATCTATTTTGAGTTTATTTTTATATATGGTGTTAGAAAATATTCTAATTTCATTCTTTTACACATTCAATTGTCCCAGCAACCCTTATTGAAGAGACTGTCTTTTCTCCATTGTATATTCTTGCCTCCTTTGTCAAAGATTAATTGACCATAAGTGCATGGGTTTATTTCTAGGCTCTCTATTCTGTTCCATTGATCTGTGTATCTGTTCTTATGCCCGTAGCATACTGTTTTGATTACTGTGTTTGTAGTATAGTCTGAGGTCAGGGAGTGTGATACCTCCAGATCTGTTCTTCTTTCTCAAGATTCTTTTGGCTATTCGGGGTATTTGTGTTTCCATACAGTTTTTAAATTATTTATTCTAGTTCTGTGAAAAATGCCATTGGTTATTTTTTGTGTGTGTTCTTTTGGCTGTACCACACAGCACGTGGGATCTTAGTTCCCTGACCAGGGATCAAACCTGCACCCCCCTGCGTTGGAAACACAGAGTCTTAACCACTGGACCACCAGGGAAGTCCCACCATTGGTATTTTGATAGGGGATTGCATTGAATATGTAGATTGCCTTGGGTAGTATGGTCATTTTAACAATATTAATTCTCTCAGTCCATGAACCTGGTACACCTTTCAACCTGTTTCTGTCATCTTCAATTTCTTTCATTGGTGTCTTAATAGGTTTTCAAATACAGGTCTTTTACCTCCTCAGGTAAGTTTATTCCTAGGTATTTCATTCTTTTTGATGTAATTGTAAGTGGAATTGATTCCTTAATTTCTCTTTCTGGTAGTTCATTGTTAGTGTATAAAAATGCAACAGATTTCTGTATATTAATTTTGTATCCTGCAACTTTACCAAATTCATTGATGAATTCTAGTAGTTTTTTGGTAGCGTCTTTAGGATTTTCTATGTATAGTATCATGTCATCAGCAGTGACAGTTTTACTTCTTCCTTTCCAATTTGGATTCCTTTTATTTCTTTTTTTGTCTGATTGCAGTGGCTAGGACTTTCAATACCATGTTGAATAAAAGTGGGGAGAGTGGGCACCCTTTTCTTGTTCCTGATCTTAGAGGAAATGCTTTCAGCTTTTCACCATTGAGAATGATGTTTGCTGTGGGCTTATCATATATGACTTTATTATGTTGAGGCATGTTCCCTCTATACCCACTTTCTTGAGAGTTTTTTTTTTATCATAAATGGGTATTGAATTTTGTCAAAAGCTTTTTTTGCATCTATTGAAATGATCATATGGTTTTTATTCTTCAGTTTGTTAATGTATATCACATTGATTGATTTACGAATATTGAACCATCCTGGCATCCCTGAGTTAAATCCTACTTGGTTATGGTGTATGATGCTTTTAATGTATTGTTGAATTCAGTTTGCTATTATTATTTTTTTAACATCTTTATTGGGGTATAATTGCTTTACAATGGTGTGTTAGTTTCTGCTTTATAACAAAGTGAATCAGTTATACATATACATATGTTCCCATATCTCTTCCCTCTTGCGTCTCCCTCCCTCCCACCAGTTTGCTATTATTTTGTTGAGGATCTTTGTATCTGTGTTCATCAGTGTTATTGGCTTGTAGTTTTCTTTTTTTGTGTGTGTGATGTCTTTGTATAGTTTTGGTATCAGGGTGTATAGAATCAGTTTGGAAGTGTTCATTCCTTTGCAATTTTTTGAATAGTTTGTGAAGGATATGTGTTAACTCTTCTTTAAATGTTCGTTAGAATTCACTTGTGAAGCTATCTAGTCTTGGAATTTTGTTGGGAATTTTCTTATTATTGATTCAGTTTCATTACTGGTACTTGGTCTGTTCATGTTTTATATTTCCTGGTTCAGTCTTGGGAGATTGTGCATTTCTAAGAATTTTTCCATTTCTTTTAGGTTGTCCATTTTATTGGCATAGAGTTTTTCATAGTATTCTCTTATGATTCTTTGTATTTCTGTGATGTCAATTGTAACTTCTTTTTCATTTCTGGTTTTATTGATTTAGACCCCCTCTTTTCTCTTGATGAGTCTGTCTAAAGGTTTATCAATTTTGTTTATCTTTTCAAAGAACCAGATCTTAGTTTCATTGATCTTTTCTGTTGTTTTTGTTTGTTTGTTTTTAGTGTCTATTTCATTTATTTCTGCTCTGATCTTTATGGGTTTTTTCCTTCTACTAACTTTGGGTTTTGTTTGTTCTTTTTTAGTTCCTTTAGGTGTAAGTTTAGGTTTTTTATTTGAGATTTTTCTTGTTTCCTGAGATAAGCCTGTATTGCTATATACTTCCCACTTAGAACTGTTTTGCTGTGTCCCATAGATTTTGGATCATTGTGTCTGTGTTTTAATTTGTCTCCAGGTATTTTTTTTATTTCCTCTTTGATTTTTTTCACTAATCCATTGGTTGTTTAGTAGTATATTATTTAGTCTCCATGTTTTTGTGTTTTTTGCAGGTTTTTTTCTTGTAGTTGATTCCTAATCTCATAGCATTGTGGTCAGAAAAGATGCTTGACATGACTTCAGTTTTCTTAAAGTTACCATGACTTGTTTTGTGTCCTATGATGTGGTCCACCCTGGAGAAATGTTCCATGTGCATTTGAAAAGAATGTGTATTCTGCTTTTGGATGGAATGTTCTGTGTATATCTATTAAGTCCATGTGGACTAATGTGTCATTTAAAGCTCTTGTTTTCATATTGATTTTCTTTCTTTGTATAGACACATTGATGTATGTTAAAGTACCCTACTATTATTTTGTTACTGTTATTTGTTATTTTGTCAGTGTCTCCCTGTATATCTTAATATTTGCTTTATATATTTAGGTCCTCCTGTGTTGGGTGCATGTATTTTTACAATTATTACATCTTCTTGGATTGATCCCTTGATTATTATGTTTTGTCTCTTATAACACCCATTGTTTAAAAGTCTATTTTGTCTGGTATAAGTATTGCCACCTCAGCTTTCTTTTGATTTCCATTTCCACGAATGCCTTTTTCCATCTCATGTTCAGTCTGTGTCTTTATATCTGAAGTGAGTCTCTCTTGTAGGCAGCATATACACAGGTCTTGTTTTGTATCCATTCAGCCACTCTGTCTTTTGATTGGAGCATTTAATCCATTTACATTTGAACTAATTATTGATATATTCAATATATGTTCTCGTTGCCATTTTGTTAATTGTTTGGGGGTTGCTTTTGTAGTTCTTTTTTTTTTTTTTTTTTTTTTTTTTTTTTTTGTGGTATGTGGGCCTCTCACTGTTGTGGCCTCTCCTGTTGCAGAGCACAGGCTCCGGACGTGCAGGCTCAGCGGCCATGGCTCATGGGCCCAGCCGCTCCATGGCATGTGGGATCTTCCCAGACTGGGGCATGAACCCATGTCCCCTGCATCGGCAGGCAGACTCTCAACCACTGCGCCACCAGGGAAGCCCTGTACTTCTTTTTTGTTCCTTCTTCTTTTGTTATCTTCTCTTGTGATTTGGTGACTGTCTTTAATGTTATGTTTGGATTCCTTCCTCTTTTTTGTGTGTGTATCTATTATGGATTTTTGGTTTGTGGTTACCATGAGGTTTCTATATAGCAATATATGTATGTGTGTGTGTATATGTATATGTATATTGATTGTTTTAAGTTGCTGATCTCTTAACTTCAAATGCATTTTAAGAACCTTGTATTTGTTCTCTTCTCCCCTCACAATTACTGGTTTTGACATTATATTTTACATTTTTTTTTGTTTTGGATATTCCTTAACTGCTTATTGTGGATATAGATGATTTTACTATTTTTGTTTTAATCTATTAGCTTTGTGCATGGATGATTTAATACATTTACTGTATGAGAGTTTTCGTAATTTTCACATTTCTAGTTGTGGTCTTTTCTTTTTTGCTTAGAGAAGTCCCTTTAACATTTCTTGTAAAGCTGTTTTGGTGGTACTGAACTCTTTTAGCTTTTCCTTGTCTGTAAAACTTTTGCTCTCTTCACTAAATTTGAACAAGAGCCTTGCCAGGTAGAGTATTCTTGGTTGTAGCTTTTTACCTTTCATCAGTTTAAATATATTGTGCCACTCCTTTCTGGCCTGTAGAGTTTCTGCTGAAAAGTCAGCTGATAGCCTTATGGGAGTTCCCGTGTGTGTAACTTGTTGCTTTTCCCTTGCTGCTTTTAATATTCTCTCTTTATCTTTAATTTTTGCCATTTTCATTACAGTATGTCTTGGTGTGTTCCTCTTTTGGTTGATCGTGTTTGGGAATCTCTGTGCTTCCTTGACTTGGATGTCTATTTCCTTTCCCAAGTTAGGGTAATTTTCAGCTATTATATCTTCAAATATGTTGTTAGCCCCTTTCTCTATTCTCCTTCTGGGATGCCTGTAATGTGAATATTAGTGTCCTGATGTTGTCTCAGGGGCCTCTTAAACTTTCCTCATTTCTTTTCATTCTTTTTTCTTTTTTCTGTTCAGTGGCACTGATTTCCACTACTCTGCTTATAGCTCACTGATCTGTTCCTCTGTATCATTTAGTCTACTGTTGATTCATTGTACTGTATTTTGCATTTCATTTATCGTATTCATCATCTGTTTGGTTGTTCTTTATATTTTCTAACAGTTTGTTAAAGACTTCTAACTTCTCCCTCTATGCATCCATTCTTCTCCCGAGTTCTTGATCATCTTTATGATCAGTACTTTGAACTCTTTCTCAGGTAGATTGCCTAACTCCCCTTCACTTAATTCTTCTTCTGGGGTTTTATCTTGTTCCTTCATTTGGAACATGTTCCTCTCTCATCTCATTTTACCCAACTTGCTGTTTTTATTACTGTGTATCTGGTAGTTTGGTTACCTTTTCCCAACCTTGGAGAAGTGGCCTTTTGTAGATGTCCTTTGTGTCCCAGCAGTGCACTCCCATCTTACCACCAGAGCTGTATGCTCTAGGGTGGCCCCTATTGGGTTGCATGGGTCCTTCTGTCGTGACAGATTGACTACTGTGGGCGGTCTTGTAGGCTTGGCTGGCCTCCAGTTTGGTTGGTTGCTAGGCTTTTCCTTGTGTAGAGACTGCTGGCCGCTGGTTGGTTGGGCAGGTATTAAGGCAGCTGGCTGGGAAACCCCAGGTGACCCCAGGGCTAGTGCTAGCTTACTGGTGGGCAGAATCCAGGGGACCCTGGGGCTGGTGTCCACCATCGGTGGGTGAAGCCAGGTCCTGGGGTCTGGCAGCCGAGCCCAGGGGTCCCAGAACTGATGTCTGACCACTGGTGAGAGGGGCCATTTTCTGACACTGCAGCATGAGGCGTGTTCCAAAGTTTGTGTTGGCCTGCTAATGGGTGGGGTCAGAGCCCAGCCAGGCCCAGGGTAGGTGCTGGCCTGCTGCTGGGTGGGCTGAGTCTACAGGCTACAGGGCTGTGGTAGTCCAACTGGTGTCCACCTGCTGGTGCTTGAGACTGGTCCCAACTCTAGAGCAGGCTCGCTGGTGTGTGGGACCATGGATTCTGGGGCTGGTTCCTGCCCACTGGTGAGTGGAGCAGGGTCTGGTTGCAGGGCCCTGGGGGCCCTGATTCTAATGCCTACACACTGGTGTGTGGGGCCAGGTCCTGGGACCTCTGGTGGGCAGGACCATGTCCAGGGTCGGCTGTGGGGTTAGGAGGTCTTGAGGCAGCCTGTCTGCTAGTGGGTGGGGCTTTGTCCCTACCAAGTTAGTTGCTTGTCTTGAGGCGTCTGTGTACTAGGACCTTTGGGCTGTTGGGTGGAGGATGGGTCCTGAGGCTGATAAGCTAGAGGGAGGAATCCAAAATGGAGGTTGCTAGCACAGTGTCTACATTGTAGAACAAGCTCCCCAAAATGGCTGCCACCAGTGTCTTGTCCCTAGAGTGAGCTGTAATTGCTTCTGGCCTTTTTGGGAGACTCTCCAAGATGAGCAGATAGGTCTGACCCAGGCTCCTTTCAAATTACCACTTCTGCCCTGGTTCCTGGAGCATGTGAGATTTTTGTCTGTGCCTTTAAGAGTGGAGTCTCTATTTCCCCTAGCCCTCTAGGACTCCTGAAAGTAAGCCCCACTTGCCTTCAAAGCCAAATGTCTAGGAGCTTGTCTTCCTGGCACAAGACCACTGGGGTGGGGGAGTCTGATAATGGGGCTCAGATCCCTCACTCCTTGGGGAGAGCTTCTGCAATTATAATTAGTCTCCCATTCATGGGTCGCCTACCTGGGGGGCTGGAACTTGACTACATCACAACCTCACTCCTACACATCTTGTCATACCTTCTTTATCTGTAGATCTTTTCTTGTAGGTGCCAGTCATTTTCACTGATCGTTGTTCTGTAAATTGTAATTTTGGTGTGCTTATGAGAGGAGGTGAGCTCAATCAAGGTCTTTCTATTCTGCCATGTTGGCTGATCTCTTTCAATTAGTATTTACATAGTATACCTGTTCTCCATTCTTTATACTTTAACCTACCTATGTTTTAATATTTATAATGAGTCTGTTACAGAGAGTATATATTTTGGTATTACTTTTATCTCCAGTCCGATACTCTCCCTTTTCTGTGGTGGGGTGGGGGGCACGGGGCTATGCCACATGGCTTGTGGGATCTCAGTTCCCCGACCAGGGATTGAACTCGGGCCATGGCAGTGAAAGCCCAGGATCCTAACCAGGTAACTCCTGATACTGTACCTTTTAATTCGAGTTTTTAGTCCATTTTCATTTAATGAATTATCAATAAGTTGTATATAAATATACCATCTTGCTATTTTTTTGTTTTCCCATTTGTTTTTTGATTGTTGTCCCTGTTTTTCTTTTGTTTGTTTGTTTTTTGGCTGCATTGGGTCTTAGTTGTGGCATGTGGGATCTTTGAGGCATGCAGGATCTTTTCTTGTTGTTGTGGCATGTGGGCTCTTTGTTGTGGCACATGGGCTTCTCTCTAGTTGTGGCGCATGGGCTCCAGGGTGTGTGGGCTCTCTAGTTGTGGTGTGCGGGCTCCAGAGTACGTAGGCTCTGTAGTTTGCGGCACGCAGGTTCTCTCATTGAGGTGCACAAGCTCAATAGTTGTGGCACACGTGGGCTTCGTTGCCCTGCAGCGTGTGGGATCTTAGTTCCCCAATCAGGGATCAAACTCATGCCCCCTGCATTGGAAGTGGACTTCACTGGACCACCAGGGAAGTCCCTCAGTATCTTTAATAGTTAAGGGTTTTCAGATTTTTTTCTTTTGGTAACATGTTTTTTAAGTTAAAATATTTGTCCATTTCATCTACATTGTCTAATTTATTGCCTTTAATTTGTTTATAATTCTCTTATCTATTTAATATCTGTAGGATCTGATAATGGCCATGTGTAACATCCCTCTTTATTTCTTAATCCATCTAACTAGAGGTTTTACAGTTTATTGATATTTTCAAGGATTTGGCTTTAGGTTTCATTGATTTTCCCCTATTGCTTATTTATTTTCTATTTTACTGATTTTCCTTTTTTCCTAACTACTTCCTTTACTTGCTTTGGGGTTAGTTTAACTTATTCTTTTTTAAAGCTTCTTAAGATAAAAGTTTAAATTATTGATATTAAATCTTTCTTGTTTTCTAATATAAGCATTTAAACTTATGTTTCTCTTTTAGCCTATTCTAATTGCATCTTCAAAATTTGATCTATTTGTATTTAGTTTAATATATTTTATGAAAAACAATTTTTTTATTTTTCTTTGACCCTAAATTGGTTCCTTGGAAGTGTATTGTTTAATTTCCAAACATTTGGGGCTTTTCTAGATATGCCATTTTTATTGATATCTAATTTAGTTCATGTGTGGTCAGAAAACATATTTTGTATGATTTGTCTTAAATCTGTTGAGACTTGTTTGTGTTCTGTCTTTGTGTGTAGTCCATTTACTCTTGAATAAAATGTGTTGTGAAATTATTGAAAGTGGTGGTCTATAAATATCAAATGCGTTAGGTGTCAGTATTCTTTAGAGATTCTAAATCTCTACAGGTTTTCCCCCTTTTGTCTAGTTTTCTCAGTTACTGACAAACATTAACATCAACCATGATTTTAGACTTTTTAAAATATCATTTTACTTTTGTCAATTTTTGCCTTGTGTTTTGAAACTTATTTAAGTACATATACATTTGTAGTTGCTATATTTTCCTCATGTATTTACTCTTTTATTATCAGGAAATGTTCTTTTTTGTCTGTAGTGGTAATACTCCTCAGCTTCTTTTACTATAGCCCCATCAGCTTTCCCATGTTTAATGTTTTTATGTTTTTTTCCCATCCTTTTATTTTAAACTTATTTGCGTCTGTGGTATTTAAAGTGTGTCTCTTGAAGACAGAATATATTTTGAGTCTTGGTTTTTTACACATTTTAATAATCTCAGTCTTTTTGTTGGAGTGTTTAGTCCTGTTGGAGTTAGGGCTGCCATTTCACTCTTCGTTTTCTCATTACCTAACCTGTTTTATTTTAATCTTTTAACCATACTTTATATTTTAGTGCAGTTTTAGGTTCAGACAAAATTAAGCAGAAAATACAGAGAGTTTCCATTTATGCCC
>NW_006798798.1:6375330-6392311 GCF_000442215.2 Lipotes vexillifer | reverse complement strand
CCCTACTATCAATATCTTACGCCAGAGTGGTATGTTGTTAAAATCAATGAACCTACATTGATACATCATTATCATCCAAAGTCCATAGTTTACATTAGGGTTCATTCTTGGTGTTATATATTCTATGGATTATGACAAATATATAGTGACATGTATCTACCATTATAGTATTATACAGACTAATTTCACTGTTCTAAAAATCCTCTGTGCTCTGCCTATTCATCTCTCCCTCTCCTCTGTAGTATGTGGCAATGGCAACCACTGATTTTTTTTTAATTATTTTTTTAATTTTATTTTAATTTTTGGCTGCATTGGGTCTTTGTTGCTGAGCTCAGGCTTTCTCTAGTTGCAGCAAGCAGGGGCTACTCTTTGTTGCAGTGTGTGGGCTTCAGTAGTTGTGGTGCACAGGCTCAGTAGTTGTGGTGTGCAGGCTCAGTAGTTGTGGTGTGCAGGCTCAGTAGTTGTGGTGCACGGGCTTAGTTGCTGCACGGCGTGTGGGATCTTCCCAGACCAGGGCTCGAACCCATATCCCCTGCATTGGCAGGCGGATTCTTAACCACTGCAACACCAGGGAAGTCCCACCACTGATCTTTTTATCATCTCCATAGTTTTGCCTTTTCCAGAATGTTATATAGTTAAAATCATATATTATGTAGCCTTTTCAGATTGGGCTTCTTACATTTAATAATATGCATTTAAGATTACTCCTGGGCTTCCCTGGTGGCACAGTGGTTGAGAGGCCGCCTGCTGATTCAGGGGACACGGGTTTGTGCCCCGGTCCAGGAAGATCCCACATACTGCAGAGCAGCTGGGCCCGTGAGCCATGGCCGCTGAGCCTGCATGTCCGGAGCCTGTGCTCCACAATGGGAGAGGCCACAATAGTGAGAGGCCAAAAAAAAAAAAAAAAAAAAAAATAGATTACTCCTAACCAGTTTTTGTGCATCTGTTCCTATATCCTGTTTTATTTTGTGTCAAGCAATACATTTTCATAATTAATTTTTATTTCTCTGTTGAGTTTGTAGTTATATCAGTTTTCATTATTTTTTTTTGGTTGCTTTAGGGATTACAGTGTGCATCTTTAACTTGATCATGTTTTACTTAGAGTTAGTACTGAATTACCTAAGGTAAAATATGTCAACTTGCAACATTGCATTTTCATTTATTGGCTTCCCCATGGTTTGTTTTTTTGTTCACCGTGTGTGTGATATTTATATTTGTAATAAATGGTGTTAGAATGCCTACTTTAAACTAAGGGTCTACAGCCCAGAGGCTAAAAACAGTCTGCTATGTGTTTTTGTACAGATTGTGAGTTTAAAATAGTTATACTTTAAATGTTTGAAAAAGTGCAAAATCAAAATATTTTTGACCTACATAATCAAAATATTTCTCACCTACATAACTTTTATGAAATTTAAATTTCAGTGTCCATACATGAAGTTTTATTGAAACACAACTTTGCTCATTCATTTTATGTACTGTCCATGGTTGCGTTCATACTAAAACAGCAGAAAGTGTTCACCAGCCCCTGCTTGAAACACTCATGTTTTTTAAATAAGGAAGGAAATGAATATTTATAGTCTTTTATATACAACTTTTCTCAACCTCCTCATTCTTTCCTAAAGACCTTGTTTACCATCTGATGTCATTTTTACCTTCAGCCTGAAAACCTTCCTTTACCATTTTTGATGGTACAGTTTTGCTGGTGATGAATTCTCTCAGACTTCTTCTGAAAGTAGCTTTATGTTGACTTTATTTTCAATAGGTAATTTTGCTCAGTACAGAATTCTTGGTTGATGTTCTCTTTGGCTTTTAGCAGTTTGATTAGGATTTACTGAGTGTGGTTTTCTTTTGTTTTTATCCTTTTGGGGTTCATTAAGCTTTTTCAATATATAAGTTAAGTTTTGCTTACTTTGAATGTGTTAGGCCATTATTTCCTTAAAACTTATTCAGACCCTTTTTTTTTCCCCCCTGTTTTTCTGGGACTCCAATTACACCTCTGTTGGATTACTTTGAACTTGACCCACTGCTCTCTGTGAGTCTATTCATTTTTTCTTTTTCTTTCCCTTTCTATTCAGATTGATTAATTTCTGTTGATCTAGTTATATATAGGCATACCTAATTTTATTATGCTTTTATTTCACTTTGCATATATTTCATTTTTTACAAATTGAAGGTTTGTAGCAATGCTGAGTTTAACGTAAGTCTACTGGTGCCATTTTTCCAACAGCATTTGCTCACTTCGTCTCTGTCACTTTGGCTATTCTTCAGTATTTCAAACTTTTTCATTATATTTGTTATCATCTGTGATCAGTGATCTTTGATGTTAGTATCGCAAAAAGATTACAACTCCTTGAAAGCTCTGGTGATGATTAGTACATTTTAGCTGTAAAGTATTTTTTAATTAAGGCATGTTCATTGTTTTTTAGACATAATGCCATTGCATTTAATAGATTACAGTAGAATGTAAATGTAACTTTTATATGCACTGGGTAACCAAAAAATTCGTGCGACTCGCTTTATTGCAATAATCACTTTATTGCAGTGGTCTAGAACTGAATCTGCAGTATCTCTGAGGTATGCCTGTATTTACAAGGTTACTGATTGCTTCTTTTTCTATTTCTAGTCTGCTACCTACGTAGTGAATTTTTCATTTCAGTTACTGTACTCTAGAATTTTCACTTCGTGCTTTTTTAGCAGTTTATGTTTCAAGATTCCATGCCAGGTTTTTCATTACTTCTTTAGATACATTTAGAACAGCTGTTTTGAAGCCTTTGGGGCAAAATCCAATACCTAGGTCTACTAGGAATTAGTTTCCATGAACTTTTTCTGAATATGGGTCATATTCCCTCTCTTCTGTTTTGTTTACATGTCTAATTTTTGCTAGAAACCAAGAACATCATGAGTAATATGTTATAGTAATCTGAATTCTGTATGTCTGTTTTTCTGAGGATTATCGTTTTCTGTTGTTGTTGTTCTAGCAGACGATTAACTTGCTTGGAATCAAACTTCAAACTCTGCCCTCCCTGCCCCTCCACCTCCACCCCAAGTGTGAAGCAGCTGATAGCTAGGTCCCTTAAGCTCCCACCTGCTGCTTTTTACCCTGGTCCCATGATGGGAGGTAGATTCCCACTGTGTTCATGTACTTTAGCTCTCAAAGAATTTGGTATATATTTATACTTAGATTTGGGGCCTGACTTTCTGCATTCTCTTTCTTTCAGTGTTTCACCCCTTATACTTCCTGCTGCTTTTTGTTAGCTCCAGCTTCTGACACCTCAGTCCATTAAGTCTTCAGTTTTCTTCTGCTTAAACTATGAGCAGGTTGTGGAATGCTGTTAATCAAAAATGCAGAAATCTCCAAATCTCACTAGGTACACTTCTGTTTTTCAATACTCTTTGCTGGTGTCTTTCGGTTTGCTCTTTGCTAAGCCTCCTGTTATCTCTCTAACAATTGCTTAGTTTAACTATCAAGCTGGAGTTATGGCAGAGTTTATACTCAGATTTGGGGTCTCATTTTTCCTGTAGTTCTCTCACTTCCGGAATTTATCGCTAAATCTCCAGCTCATCTGCAAGCCCTCAATTCTGTCCCCTGTCACCTTTGAGGAAGCTCTTCACCTGAAGAGCTATGGGCTTTGGGGTACCTTCATGCAAAAAAGCCACAAACTGGGCTTCCCTGGTGACGCAGTGGTTGAGAGTCCGCCTGCCGATTCAGGGGACACGGGTTCGTGCCCTGGTCCGGGAAGATCCCACATGCCATGGAGCGGCTGGGCCCGTGAGCCATGGCTGCTGAGCCTGCGTGTCCAGAGCCTGTGCTCCACAATGGGAGAGGCCACAACAGTGAGAGGCCCGCGTACCACAGAAATAAAACAAACAAACAAACAAAAAGCCACAAACCTAACAATTCTTAATCATTGCTGCCTTTTAAGGATAAACACCTCCAATTTTTGCTTGACCAATTTACTGTATTATTATTGGATGCCCAAAGTCACTCCCATGCATTTTAAAACTATATTCTTCCTGCATAACACATTAATCTTGAAGATGAAAAATTTACCTCCTCAGTGAAGTCTGAAAAATTATTCTGCCTTTGTAATACACTGTTATCTTGTACCTACTTCTGTTTATAATACCCATAACACCTTCTTGTAGATTTGTGTTGATACATACTTTCTTGAAGGTATGTGTTACATGCTTTGAGGTTGTAACTTCTTGTGAACAGGACAGTGTTGTGTATATCTTGGCACCCTAGTAAACGAGTCCAATTTGGGGTTACAAAGTGACTTCACAATAAACATTTTTAGAATGAGTTATTAAATAAATTTGGTGGCAAGTACTTCTACCTTGATTTTTGTTTCCCTTACTATTTAAATCACAAAACAAGAAAAATGGTAGGCATTCTTTATAAGTTTTCATAAGAATGCCATAAAGGAACAGGATCAAAACTAGTCCCCAATTTCTCGTCAATTTGTTCTAATCACAGTCCCAAACCATTACAGGGATCAGTGTCATTCAAAGATGTGACTGTGGACTTTAGTCAGGAGGAGTGGCAGCACCTTGATCCTGCTCAGAAGATGCTATACATGGATGTGATGTTGGAAAACTATTGCCACCTCGTTTCTGTGGGTAAGAAAAACTCTCTTTGAAACTTTCAGTAGCATGCATTTCTTTTCAAGATGCCTAAAATATGTGTGATCTTGATTTCAGGGATAAGAGGTGATGCATTCTTTTTGGTTGACAGAAAGGATTATTGTGTCTTCACTTGCATAGTGCAAGGTGTTAAATTTACTGTTACACAAAGGAGTATCTTAATTTGCAGTACTGAAAATTCACCTTATTGATTTTTCAAAGGTATTGACGCCTAAGCAACTTAATCCAAATCTTCTCTTAATCAGGGTGTCACATGACCAAGCCTGATGTGATCCTCAAGTTGGAACGAGGAGAAGAGCCATGGACATCGTTTACAGGTCATACCTGTTTAGGTGAGTTTCTGACTTGCAGGCAAATGAAATCTGTGGAAAATAAATTTAAGTGGTTATGTGTTGGGTGACACCTTTGAAATATTTTGGTAGTGTCTTTTTAAAGGTTCCTAGCCGTTGAAATGGCTATTGTGCCTGCAAAAAATTTAAATCACTTTCAAATGTTACTCTCCCTATATAATAGACTTCCTTAGTTTGCTTGGTGTTATCAAAGATAGTTGCCACTCTTAATCAAAATTAAGCCTTCCTTCTTTTAGATCTTTTTCCTTCCTTCTTATAGACCTTTTTTCTTGATTAGTATCCTTTTTTAGCTTTCTCGATCCCTTATCTTTTAGCCATTGAATAGATTTCTTTTAGGCATTTTTAAATCTATCTTTAAGAAAGAAAAAATTCTTGGCTAATATTTCTCTTCTTAGTTGCTTTTTCTTTCCCTTTCTTTTATAGTATTTGAGATTTGTTTGCTATGCTAACTCTAAGTTCCCATTCTCACCATGAGTCTAGCTATTAATTTTAAAGCTCATTCACCTTGGCCCAGACTGATAATTCCATAGTTACCATTTTCTTCCATTAAACTTCCATGGTTCATTGTTATATGGCTGATCATCTTTCCTGAAATCATCCCTTGGTTTGGGTAAAACACTGAATCATTCTTATCCTGATTCTCTTAAGTGATTATTTCCAACTTACTCTGTTTTTTTTACCACTCTGGCCATATTGCCTGGAACAGTGCCTCATACATAATAGTCACAGAACTTTTTATTTTTTTAAGGTATATTGTTTCATTGGTCTCTCAGTCTTATTTCTCTAATTTGTCCTCAAGAGATCTACCTTTCAATTATAGTAGTCTCATCCACTCTCAGAACTTAAGCTCCTTGTTTTACGTGGAGAACCTCTAATACCAACATACTCGGCACAGTCCTCCCACCTTCACTAGTCCTTCACAAGTTCTCCACTCTGATGCCTCACCTCTTTTGTGACAATAAGTTGAAAATGAAAATCACCAACTTTCCTAGCTCTTAAATTCTTTCCCATTAACTATTTCCAAATTATTTTATTACTGCCATGATACCAGCTTGATTGTCTCTGTCATAATCTCTTGTGGATCTCTTCACAATTTGTGTTTATCAGCCCATGAAATATATTTACATCTTCCCATATTTTCATTTTTTACTCACATCATACAAAATGATGACTGCCTTATTTCATGTCTTGCATACAGTAATTACAATTTGTTTTTGCTATAATTTTTGTCCTAATTTTTTCAATTTATATTGTTACTTTCCTGACAAGCTATATCATCACTTGTTCCCCACTACTTATTATTATAGGAAATTGAAATTCTCCTTCATACAAGGAGTACTATAATAAGCCCTCATCTGGTCTTTTCAACTTTATTTCTCTCTTTTGTGGAAAATGCTTGCTAATTTCCACTTCATCTAGTCTCCTAAATGTTCTGTATACATGTAGGGTCTATCATGATGTCTGTACTTTTCATTGTGTTCACCTTTCTGTATAGTGTATATCTTTGAAGTCTTGAGATTTCTTCTCCTTTCTATTCCTTGACTACTCCCCAACATATCCACCTTTCCTTTTCCTGAATTTCCATGCTGCTTACTAACTGTAACACACACAGCTCTTGGATGTTATATAATTTGATACTTGATTGTACATTGTTTATGCTTAAGGATTCTTTCTTTCAAAGATAAGATCCTCTGTATCTTCTTTGCCATAGTATACAACATTTTAAGTAATCAGTAGTTGCTTCATTTTCTGTTTATGGAGCTGTACAGGGGAGATCTCTTTTTCCTCCATTCATAAAGTATGTACTATAAGTCCTTTCAGAAGTACTTGCTCAGGCCATGGTTCTGTACATTCTGATTCAAATGGTTGGATTCTAACAAACACTACCTATCTATGATATGCAGTGTTAATGTAAACTCAGAAGAGTACAAAGGCGATAACCAATAAAGTATTCCTTTATGAGAAAGGATTACTGTCAAAGTCTGCATTTTTCATGAAATATTTATGACACAGTGTAAGCTTGTAAAAATATTTGTTAAAATTCATTTTCTAGATCATAATTATTTTCAAGTTATAAAGAAGTAATGAATAAAGTGGTGGTGGGATATATGTGAAGGGTTTTGATATCATGGAGTAGTAACATTTTCTTGAAGATTATCTAAATATGATTAGAAATAAGACTGGAAGGCAAGTCAACTGATTAAAAGAACATGAGCAAAAGCATCTGATTAGGGATAAGGAAGGTATTTATAGGGCAGTAAATGTTAGGCTTTGATCATTATGGGTGAAATTTTTCAGATATGTGGACAACCCTGAAAACTTCTTTGAATATAAAAAATAAGTCTAGGTAATGTAAAGTTTTGTTTACAGGAGAAATTCCTTGTTTGTTAGTATTGTGGGTAATGGACTCAAGGAAGAAATAGATTTTTGAACCTAGATTTAACATTGTTTCACTAGATGTGGATAATTGCAAAGCAAAAGAGTCAAATATAGTTCTAAATTTATAAGAGAAATAAAGGTTAAGATTAATGAGTGATTTAGAACCAGAGTGAACAATCTTTCTGGTTCCCCATATGGAAAACTGGAGTTAAGAATGTTACTATATTGGGGAAAGATTTGAATCTTTCTTTAAACCTCTAAGTTAGCACTTAAAAAGAAGAATAGTTATAATTAATGATCATGAGAGTTTTGTTATTGAACAGTTCTGAAAGAAAATAATAACAACAGCAACCTGAATACACTAGTGAACATACCCCTAGTCTGTTTTAAAGTTCCTGTTGGAAGTGTTTTCCTAGTATTTCCCTCGCAAGAAAAAATGATCCCCAGCTATATAGAGGATTATAAACACTAGGAAAATAGTTGATGCTTAGAAAGATTTATTGGTGGGTGTGTGGAAAGAGGGTGGTGGAACAACTGGAAGTATTGGATGAATATTTAAAAGTATAGGCTCAGGGGGATTCCCTGGTGATCCAGTGGTTAGGAATCCACATTTCCGCTGCAGGGGGCACGGGTTCAGTCCCTGGTCAGGGAACTAAGATCCCATATGCCACGTGGTGCGGCATAAAGAAATAAAGAAATAAAAGTATAGTCTCTGATCTGTGTCCTTCAAATGCCTTCCTCTAAAATTTTCCCTGAACAAACTTTTCTGCTAATTTTTCTTGTTCATCCTACTTAAATCTTAATGCTCTTGAAAGGTTCACTTCATTGCCTCTGAATCCACCTATCCAAGCATGAATTCCTCTTCCACTATTCTTTTGTCTCTTCTCCTTACTGCTTCGTGTGTTTGTTTCACTTGCTGTATGAAGTTCTGGTGCAAAATGCAAATGTTACTAGCGTTCATTACTTATTTTTCATCTTTTTCCACACTGAGGCAGAGTTTTTAATTTAGGTTCCATGTCTTTTCCCAGGCAAGGAATAATTTGTCCTTGGTCTTTTTTGGCCTCATGTACTAGACCCTATTACAATTCCTTTCCATAGCAAATATGTGAAGATTCACAAATTGTTATTAATTATATTCTTTCCTAGAAGAAAAGTGGAAAGCTGAAGACTTTTTAGTGAAATTCAAGGAGCAACAAGATAAGTTTTCTAGATCAGTTGTATTAATCAACCACAAAAAACTGATTAAGGAGAACAGTAGTGCATATGAAAAGACATTTACTTTAAGCAAAAACCCTATTAATTCAAAAAACCTACCTCCTGAATATGACACTCATGGAAAGATTTTTAAAAATGTGTCAGAATTAATCATTAGTAATCTAAGTCCTACAAGAAAGAGACTTAGTGAGCATAATGGATATGGGAAATCACTCCTCAATACTAAGCCAGAGACAGCTCACTCTGGAGTCAAATCCCATAATCAATGTGGTAGGACTGTCAGTCATAATGAAGTGATTATGCAATATCATGAGATAGAAACTTCAGCACAGTCATTTGGATATAATGACTGTGAGAAATCCTTCCTTAAAAAAGGAGGCCTAATTACACATAATAGAGCTTACAGAAGGGAAAAACCATCTGAATATAATAAAAGGAGAAGAACAACCAATATTGAAAAAAAGCATATATGCACTGAATGTGGGAAGTCCTTCTGCAGGAAATCAGTATTGATTCTGCA
This sequence comes from Lipotes vexillifer, assembly GCF_000442215.2. Taxonomy (NCBI): domain Eukaryota; kingdom Metazoa; phylum Chordata; class Mammalia; order Artiodactyla; family Lipotidae; genus Lipotes; species Lipotes vexillifer. The sequence continues at coordinate 6,383,203 of NW_006798798.1, read as the reverse complement.
TCAGGGAATTCACACAGAGGAAAAACCCTACCAATGTCATCAATGTGGAAATTCATTTAGAAGGAAATCATATCTCATTGATCATCAGAGAACTCACACTGGAGAGAAACCCTTTGTTTGTAATGAATGTGGTAAGTCCTTCCGCCTAAAGACAGCCCTCACTGATCATCAGAGAACACATACAGGGGAGAAATCATATGAATGTCCACAATGTAGGAATGCCTTCAGATTGAAGTCACACCTCATTCGTCATCAGAGAACTCACACAGGAGAGAAACCATATGAGTGTAATGACTGTGGGAAGTCTTTCCGCCAGAAGACAACACTCTCCCTACATCAGAGAATTCATACAGGAGAGAAACCCTATATTTGTAAAGAATGTGGGAAGTCCTTTCACCAGAAGGCAAATCTTACTGTACATCAGAGAACTCATACAGGGGAAAAGCCCTATATTTGTAATGAATGTGGGAAATCCTTCTCTCAGAAGACAACCCTCGCTCTTCATGAGAAGACTCATAATGAAGAGAAACCTTATATTTGTAATGAGTGTGGAAAATCCTTCCGCCAGAAGACAACCCTTGTGGCACATCAGAGAACACATACAGGGGAAAAGTCCTATGAATGTCCTCACTGTGGGAAGGCTTTTAGAATGAAGTCATACCTCATTGATCATCACAGAACTCACACAGGAGAGAAACCATATGAATGTAATGAATGTGGGAAATCCTTCAGTCAGAAGACAAATCTCAATCTACATCAGAGAATTCATACAGGAGAGAAACCCTATATTTGTAATGAGTGTGGGAAGTCTTTTCGCCAGAAAGCAACCCTCACTGTACATCAGAAAATACATACAGGGCAGAAATCCTATGAATGCCCTCAGTGTGGGAAAGCCTTTAGCAGGAAGTCATATCTCATTCATCATCAAAGAACTCATACAGGAGAGAAACCATACAAGTGTAATGAATGTGGCAAGTGCTTCCGCCAGAAGACAAATCTCATTGTACATCAGAGAACTCATACAGGGGAGAAGCCTTATATTTGTAATGAGTGTGGTAAGTCCTTCAGTTATAAGAGAAACCTTATTGTCCATCAAAGAACTCACAAGGGAGAAAACATGGTAATGCAGTAATAAATGATGTGATTTCTTTGTGAAGCCTTTCTAAGTTATTGTAAAACTTTAGTTTTTTAAAAAAGCATGCTTAACATGTGAATAAGGTAATTTTAATCACAAATGTAATAATAATTATTAACTTAATGTACTATACCACATAACTATTTATCTACTGTTTACTAGCATATGAAATGGATATGATCATTGATATTGAACTCTTACCAGCAATGAAGCTAATTTTTTGCATTTTCAAGTTCTCCTGCTGACTCAGTTTATTTTTTTTAATTCTTATATAATACATGCAGAAGCAAGATACAAAGTGGTTTTAAGTATCAGTCTCTGTAAGAGGAAGAAATTATGAAGTATATTTCTCATTGCACTCTGCAGAATAAAAGTTAGTTGTTACTTCCCCAAAGATTACCACTTCCCTAGATTTAACATGAAATAGTTTTTGCATGTCTTTAAACTTTATATTTTATTATACATTACAAATTCATTTATGTCTTGTTTCACTCAACATTTTAAAGATTCATACATTATTGCACATGGCAGTAGTGTATTCATTTTCATTCTGTATACTCTTCCATTTTAAGAATATACTGCTATTTATCCTCTTGATGGATATTTGTATTTTTTATAATTTTGTGTTGTAATAAAAATGCTACTATAAATATTCTTGTATATGTGTGTGTGTGTATTTCTGTTGATTTTATATGAAGACTGGGATTACTCAGTCCCAGGGTATACATAAAGTTTTTTCAGTTATGTTAGGTACTGCTAAACATCTCTCAGACCTTTCTCAATGTGAGATAATTCAATTTGGAGAGTAACAGCTCTGTAATTCAAGTGGAGAAAGGTCATTGAACTGGAGAAGTCCTACTAAAAAGAAATCCTTATAATGTTATAATTGTGAGAAGGCTGTTAGTCATGAATATATGAATGTAATAAATGTAGAAAGACCTTAGCTGTGGCTTAAACCTTACATAAAATCAGATAATCCATATTGGAGGGCATCCTAGAGTTGTCGTGATTATAGGGGTACTTTTAGCAATAGCTTATGTCTTATTCACCATCAAAGAATTTATACTAAAGAAAGGTTAAGAAAGAACATAGATGAATAAAATTTGGGAGTATAGGAGTCTATTCACTCTAATAGAATTATGAAGAAAATATATAAGTAAGCCTATGTATAATATAATAAGCCTATGTAAAGTAAGCCTTTTATACCTTGATTTATCTCACAGGAAATGTGGGTCTCGAAAATCCCAAATAAAAAATCACTGGAGATTTTGATGTGTGAGAATTGGAAATCTAAGATAATACCATCTATAGCATCTTTTCTGTGAAAATAGTAAGCTCAACAGCAATTTGAACAGTGTTACTAAAGGCCCTTCTTGAGGGGGATTATTCATAACCAATATTTATTACATACATGAAGTTATTGTAATAAAATTCAGTAGAAATTTAAATAAGCTGTTTTTACCCCCAATTCAGTAGAACTGTAAACTGTATCTAAGTAAGTAGGGAAATAATTGATAGTTCAAGTATCTGACATTAAAAATGTACAATAGGCCGTCTGGCCTATAGAAAGGGGCACCAACTGCCAGTGGATTGTAAATGGAAACATGCTTGTCATTCCTGGTCTTGCAGATGATTTCAGAGCAGAAAAAGAACAGTGGGTGATGAAGCAAATCAGACATGATAAAAATTTAGACTTGAAAGGGACATACGATAAAAGATAAAATGCCTTGTCTGACTGGACAGAACTTTGAGAAATATAGCCTTAACTAATAGTTATTATTTATGTTTAGAGGTTTTTTTCCTAGTGTATAGGCAGGATGAACATATTAGAATAAAATAGCTACAAGTAAGATTACAGGATCTATATTCAGAGTTATGAGAACCTAGAAATTATTTCATTTGAATAAATCTTTGTTTGTAGATGAGTAAAAATATATGCTAATGATGATGACTACCAAAAGAACTGCATTCACAACCAAGGATGCAAACCTACCTCTTTTTCCTGAGTATGTAGTGAGTTGGAAGCAAAACCGTCCACCAGCAAAAAGATTTTTGACTCACTGGAGGCTCAGATGATGGTTAGCATTTTTTAGCAATTAAGTATTTTAAAATTAAGGTATGTACATTGCTTTTTTAGACATACTGCTATTGCACACTTACTGTAGACTACAGTATAGTATAAACATAACTTTTATAGTATAAACGTGACATACTGGGAAACCACAAAATGCATGTGACTCACTTTATTGTGATACTTGCTTTACTGTGGTGGTCTGGAACCAAATCCACAATATATATGTGTATTATATATGTATATTAAGGCCACGTTGTGACGGACAACATATAGTTGGGGTTTTTTAAAAACTCCAGTTGGACAATGTCTTAATACTGGTTTTAAACCATTTGCATTTAATGTATATATACTGATATTGTTGGGCTTTAGCTCTAACATTTTTTCCTGTGTCTCCCTTCTATTTTTAATTCCTCTGTTTCCCTTTCTTGCTTGCTTTTTCATTTGAATATATTTTATTATCCCATTTTAATTTTTCTATTTAGCTTTTTACTATTTCTTTGTTTATTTTCTTTAGTGGTTCCTCTGGGGATTATAATACACATAATATATATAATTCACAATATACTTTGAGTTAACATTTTAGTACTGCATGTTGAATATGGAAACCTTACCACCATATTTGTCTCTTTTAGCCTCCCCTCTTTATATTATGATTATCATATTTACTGTATCTACATCCATTACAAACCTCATCAGAAAGTGTTATACTCCTTGCTTTTTATCACAGTAAATATTTAAATTATTTTAAAAAACAATTTTATTATTTATTCAGCAATTTGCCATTTCTGTTGCTCTTTACTTATTTCTGAAGTTTCAGGTTTTTCTTTGATATCATTTTCCTTCCATCTAAAGAGCTTCGTGTAGCATTTCTTTTACAGCAAGCCTGCAAGTAACAAATCCTCTTTGTTTTCCTTTACCTAAGAATATCTTTTATTTACTCTTCATTCCTGATAATTTTCACTGGATAAAGTTTGGGGTTGACATGTCTTTCCTTAAAGCACTTAAAAAATGTTGTTCCACTATCCTTTGGCCTTCATACTTTCTAATGGGAATTAAGGGATTGTTCTCCTATATGTAATGCATCAATATTCTCTGGAAGCTTTTGAGATTTTTTTTCTTTGATTTTCAGCAGTTTGGTTATGATGTGCCTCAGCAAAGGTTTCTTTTAGTTTATCTTTTTTGTGGTATGCTATATTTCTTGACTCTCTAATTTTAAGGTCTTTTGCCAAACTCGGTAGGTTTTCAACCATTGATTCTTTAAATATTCTTTTCTTCATGGCACTCCATTTTGTTGCTGAGCCCATCAAGTAAGTTCTAATTTTCACTGTTTTTCAGTTCTAAAATTCCTTTTATACATCTGAAAATTATATAATAAAAATTTGAAATTAAAATGTTTAATTTCGTTTTGGTTCTTTTTTTATAGCTTCTGTTTCTCTGCTTAGATATTCACTCAAGAGTTCACCTTTACTTCTTGGAACATGGTTCTAATTCTAATGTGGATCATGTTAGTATTGGTGTCTTTTTCTTTTCCATTGTGAGTTTTAAAGTTGTCCTGTTTCTTTGTATGTGGAGTACATTTTTATTGTTTCCTAGACATTTTGAATAATTTGATTCTCTGAGTCTAGTTTAAATCCTATGGGAAACATAATTTAGGTTTGTTTGTCTTAACAGGCAGTTTATTTAGATTGAATATGCAAGTTCCAAACTACTTTCTGTGCCCTGGGGTTCCAATGTCAATTCAGTTTTCAAAGCATTTGAAAATTGGAATTCAGTGTGCTTTATCTTTTATGTGCTTCACCCAGTACCCACTCTAAGACCTGGTTGATGGTCCACCTGGTTCAGTTCTCAAGGCCATTGGTATGCTGCCTAGTGTCAGATCTACACATGTGCACCCTCAAGTTCATATAATACTTTGAGGGATCCCTAACTTGAGTTGCTCCTTTCCCTTATCTCACTAGAACTCTTTAGTTCCCAGAGGCCCCCTTCCTGGATATAGTTAGAGCAACAGGGCTTTATTTAGCCTTCCCATTCTGCTGTGGCCTTCCCACAGCTAGATCTTCTTCCAGTGCCAATGAGTGAGAGAATAAAGAGGAAAAAAGCAATGGGATTTCCTCCACCTTTTTCAGAACAGACTTCCACTAGTAAGATAGGATTCCCTTTCCTCAGGGTTTAAGTATTTGCTGGCAGCTGCTGCTACCACCACCTACCCAATCCAGGACTGCAGCTTTCAGGACTAGTGTTTGCCTGCAGTGAGACCAGAAAGAAAAGAAAAACAACATGGATTTCTTCCACCTTCTCTGCTCCACAAAAACCCCTTCTCCCTATCTTCCAACTATAGAGAGTTTCTTATGGAGCTCTTTCCATCCAAGTTTGGCTCACAGTTTTGGGATTCAGGTTGTTTCAGTCCAGACCAGCACACCACCAGATCAAACTTCCAACTTCTTGTTTCCTTCCCAGTCTGCTAACATTTACTTTTCAGTTTTCTCAGCTGCCTCATCCATTCTGTCTATGATTTTAGTTGCATTCAGTGGGAGAGGCAGGGTGGAACATGCTAACTATCTTACCTGGTACTACTTTTTTTTTTTCCTTTTAAATTCTTGAGTTTGGATGCATCTTGCTGAAAGAGCTGGAAATAGAGTGCAATCATGTGGTACGATTATGCCAATTTCTGAATGGTGACTGATAGGCAAAACAAAGTTCTGCCTCTCAAGTCATGATTTCCTCCATGTTTGGTTTCATTTTGTTAATATTTTCCTTAGAATATTTGCATTAATATTCATAAGCTCATCTAGATCTTTTAGAAACTATCTTGATACAGTGTTTAGACTTCTAGGATGAGCTTGTAAAATTCTTTTAGAGATTATCCTTAGTTTTTACCTGATATTTAAGTATTGTTTTGTGTGTGTGTGTGTGTGTGTGTGTGTGTGGTACATGGGCCTCTCACTGTTGTGGCCTCTCCCATTGCGGAGCACAGGCTCCAGACGCGCAGGCTCAGTGGCCGTGGCTCACAGGCCCAGCCACTCCGCGGCATATGGGATCTTCCCGGACTGGGGCACAAACCCGTGTCCCCTGCATCAGCAGGCGGACTCTCAACCACTGCGCCACCAGGGAAGCCCTAAGTATTGTTTAAAAGAGAGGTTTTGGACCAGATTTTCATTTTCCTGCTATGTGTATTGGACTATGCAGATTTCTACCTCATCTTGAGTCAATTTTAAAGAAAATACTTTCTGTATATAATATTACTGATATTTTTAAACTCTCCATAAATATATGTGTGCTACCTTATTAATGCTGTCATATTTCTCACCTTTACATTGGTCAAATTTATAAGTCTAGTTTAGATCAGTGTTTTTTCCACAAAAATAAATTAGGGAGGTTTTATTGCTTCTTCCATTGATTTCCAATTTTAACTGTACGAACTGTTTTCTTCTTCTGTAGTTAGGTTACTTTGTTCTTTTTCTGGTTTCTTAGGTTTGATTACATCATCAGTTTTATCAGGTGTCCACTATGTGACAGACACTGTTTCAGAACTAGGGTTATAATAGTGTAGTCACGTGGGGCAATGATGTTAATTGTTGAATGATGATGCAAAAAAAGGTCTGGCTCTATGTCTTGATTTCCCACATTTGTTAAAGGGTATTAGTATTCTTCTAAGATGACTTTGGTCACCTCATACAGGTTTTGTTATTTAGCAACTCATTATCACTCATATCTGAGTGGTATCCTGTTTTAATACTGGTTTTCTCTTTGAATCAAACAAATAAAATATAAATTTCCAAGAGGAGGTTAGAATCACTCCACAGATACTTTCTAATTGTGAGAACAAAAAAGGACCCTTAAAATGGAGAGAGTTGACAGTCACCACCTTAACCATATGATCAAATTTAGCCTCATGTTATCAATATGTACCTTGATATACAATACAAAATACATCATTTATGAAATATTCTTGCAAAATTGTTTGATCCAAACTTAATCTTCTCTCTACACTTAATTTCCAATGTAAATGGCAGAGTTAATTAAATGACAACATTAGGAAAAGAGAACAACAATCGAAGATATGGAATATCCTACAAGACAACTGCATGGACTCTAAGAAGAAAAAGTCATGGGGAAAAAAAGTGAAGAACTAAACTAGCCTAAAAGAGACATATCAACTAAATGCAATTTCTGAACCTAGAGTTGACTAGATAAAAAACGAAAGCAAACAACTGTAAAGTCAATCTTGGGACAGCTGGGAAAACCTGAACGTGTATCACATGATATATTTTAGAAGATGTGGTTATAGTATGGTTATGTTGAAAATTATAGGAAGATAAACCAAATATGACAAACTTTTAGCTATTAAACTAGGTGGAGGGGGCAGGGTGGTAAACACATGTCCATTGTACTTTTCTAACTTTCCTGTTTGTTTGAAAGTTTTCATAATGGCAACTTGGAAGGTTTACTAATGGACAGTTTCCTCTGTTTTCCTTTTGATAATTTCTAATAAACTTTCAGTTGTGAGAGAATGTAGATTATGGGATATCTGTTATTAGGAATTTATTAACAGAAAACTCCTTCATACCCTTTTCTACTTAAGCAACTAGCTATATTCTCAATATATATTTACAGCTACTAGTTCCAGAGTATTTATTCCAGCATTAGTTTCCTGATGCAGCTCA
>NW_006798798.1:6370114-6375320 GCF_000442215.2 Lipotes vexillifer | reverse complement strand
AGGAATGAAATTGTCTCACATGTTCTCTGTATTTTACTGGACTTTATTCAAAATCAGTCATCTGAAGTTGAATAGGAGAATGGGGGTGATTGGAGGCTCTTCTAAGTTCATTACCAACATAGTGTCTTTCTCTAAGAATTTGCTAATGATAATGCTATTAATTATCATCAGAACAACAGTAGCTAATATTTATTTGTCAAATAGTCTTATAAGGGTTTACACGTATTAATCCTCACAAAAACACAGGTATTGTCTTCACCATTTTACAACTGAGGCACAGAACTAATATATTGGTATATTGCTGAATATCTTGAAGATGATAGGCTAGGTATGTGATGTGACGAAAGGCTTTCTTTCAGTTCCACAACTGATTAAGAGATTCTCCTCTAGTATAACTTTGTTGGTATCCAACAGGAATTGAGTGGTTTTGATCTCAGGTGGCCTCAGCCTGCAGCAGCTTGAAGCAGGATCTCAGTTCCCCAGCCAGAGATTGAAGTCAGGCCATGGCAGTGAGAGCGCTGAATCCTAGCCACTAGACCATGAGGAACAGTGGCCAGTGACAAGGCCCTGGCTTGTCTGCTTTGTAGAAATGAATTTCAACAAAGAGACGGAAAGTAGTGAAACAAGTAAAGTATTTATTCGGGGGGAAAAAAGTACGTGTGAATAGACACACAGGAGGCCTCAGAAAGAGAGCTGCGCCTTCATGGTAATTTAAATCACTTAAATGGGACATCTCTTTTGGGTTTTCTCTGGCCAATCATCTTGCTTTGCCAGGTTCTGAGTCCGTATTTGGTATAATTCAGGGTCCTTCCCTGAGATGCACGTGCAACTCTTAGCCAAGATGGATTCCAGCCCAGAGGTCTATGGATAGGTTGACATCACCTACTATGGGGTGGCGCCCCCCCCCTTTTGGCCTCCACAGAGGCCAAATGTGCACATGTAGTCAGGAAGGTCTTCTTGACCTCAGAATGGAAATATGTAGTCTCTTTATCTTTTATTTGGGCAGGACTCAGCTTCTCTTCACTTCTGCCATTATCTCTATCTTGGAGTATTTACTCCACAGGGTACAGACTCCAGCTGCTCAGCCTGGGGCCCATCTATCTCCTGCCTCAGGTTTGGAAGTATTTTATATATTCATTAGATTAAGATACCTGGCAAGAAATCTTTTACGCTAAATAAGTTGTAAGAATGACCAAAAAAAAAAAAAAAAAAGGTTTCCTAAACGTTTCCCCTAGTGTTAATATTCTATAAAGAGTTGAGTCAAAGAAAAAGTACCTTTGAATTAACACTATAAGGTTATGAATTCTCAGGTGTTCATAGAGACATGAATATTGGGCCTTCATACATTTCTTAACATTTTTAGAGTCTTTTGCCATTATTAATTCTCTGGTGGTCAGTAAAGCATGAACAAAATCTGAAAGCTTTCCCACATTCCTCACATTCAGGGTTTCTACTTATTGTACATTCACTGATGTTCATTCTATCTAAAGGCCTTCCCACATCATCGTGCACATTCATAGGTTTGGTTTCTCACCATTATGAATTATCTAACGATCTGTAAGGATTAAATGAATTTCAAAGGCCCTTCCATAAATCTTAAATTCACACAGTTTCTCCTTAGTGTGCATTTTTTTATGTTGATTAAGTGTTGAACTCCATCTATAGGCCTTCCCACATTCCCTGCATTCATAGGGTTTCTCACCAATATGAATTTTTTTTTTTTTTTTTTTTTTTTCCTTGCGTTATGCGGGCCTCTCACTGTTGTGGCCTCTCCCATTTGCGGAGCACAGGCTCCGGACGCGCAGGCCCAGCGGCCACGGCCCACGGGCCCAGCCGCTCCGCGGCATGTGGGATCCTCCCGAAACGGGGCACGAACCCGCGTCCCCCGCATTGGCAGGCGGACTCTCAAGCACTGCGCCACCAGGGAAGCCCCAATATGAATTCTTTAATGTTGAATCAGATGTGTCCTCTGCCTAAAGGCCTTCCTACATTCTTAACATTCATAGGTTTCTCATTAGTATGAATACTCTGATGACCTTTAAGGTGTGAATGAAGTCTAAAGGTTTTCCCACATTCCTTATATTCATAAGATTTCTCATCTGTATGAATTTTTTTATGTTGACCAAGTTGTGCACGTAATCTAAAGGATTTTTCGCATTCCTTACATTCATAGGGTTTTTCATCAGTATGAATTTCCTGGTGTACTCTAAAGTATCTGGAAGAACTGAAAGTCTTCCCACAGGCCTGACAGTCATAGGGTTTCTCCCCAGAATGGATATTCTGGTGTACTTTAAGGTTTTTGACAAAACAACAGCTTTCCCACATTCTTTACATGTATAGGGTTTCACGCCACTATGAATTTTTAGAGTTGTTGACATATTCTAAATGCCTTCCCACATTCCTTACATGCATAGGGTTTCTCCCCTGAGTGAATATTTTGGTGTACTCCAAGGTCTCTGCCAAAAAACTAAAAGCCTTCCCACATACGAGACCTTTACAGGGTTTCACTCCATTATGAATTTTCAAATGTTAAGTTGGTTGTTCACGAATTCTAAAGGCCTTCGCACATCCCTTACATTCATAAGGCTTCTCAGCAGTATGAATTCTCTCATGTTTGATTAGATCTGAGCCATAATTAAAGGTCTTCCCACATTCTTTACATTCATAAATGTTTACAAGGAATTCTGTGATGTAGGGTAAGAGATGTATCTTTTCTGTGAATAGATATATTTTCATGGATGATTTTCATTTGGCTAAAATATTCTTTTTGAGGTTCCTTTTGTTTCTTAATCTTGACTTTGTTCTGCCAGCTACTTTGGATAATGGAACCCTCAAGGTCAAGCATTTCACTTCTTTATCTTACATTTAGATAAATTTATTTCAAAAATGTTTTCTTCTGGAGATAAAGTCTTTGTATCATACCTGGTCTCCAAACGTGGAAAAGTAAAGCAAGAAAACTAACAAATGTTGTTTTCCTGTACTGGGGTACAGGAGGGGGGCACAGGGGTACAGTAGAGATAAGTGATAAACTGAAAATACATTAGCAATGAATTTCGATAAAGTTATTATGCAGTTTGAAGAAGGCAAACAGAGTTTAGAGAATAATGAAAGCATATGTTGTGAGATCTGTAACAATGAAAATAGATTAAATCATTGATTCTAAAATGTAAGTGTTCCATTAGAATCACCTCAGGAGCCTTTTGCAAGTATTAATTAATTAATTTCAACCCAGACCAAGTGAATCAGAATCTATAAGTGTAGGTCTTAGGTATCTATACTTTTAACCACTCCATCAGATGTATCAGAGGCAGATCAATGTTTGACATTATCTGTTTTTTGTTTGTTTGTTTTGGTTTTCTTGGCCATGCTGTGTGACTTATGGAGTCTCAGTTCCCCTGACCAGGGATTGAACACAGGCCACGGCAGTGAAGGCCCAGAATCCTAACCACTAGGCCACCAGGGAACTCCCTGACATTCTCTACTTACAGATTTTTTTCCAGTGGTTTCTCACTGCACTTAGAACATTATATGACCAGTTAAAGATGGATAACAAGGCCCTTCTCATAAGAACTCATCTCAACCACTGCCCTTTTAACCTACCTTAAAAATTCCTTGAAGGCACTAAATCTGACAAATTATTTCCCGTCTTTTGGAACTTCGCATTATGTTGTTTCATCCCCATGAATTCCCCTGACACAGCTCTTTATAGGCCTGACTCCTCATTCTTCAGGCCCCAGATTAAAAGTCGTTTCTTCAGAGAGACTGTATGATCAGAACCTACCAAATTCCATGTTCATTATTCTCTATTCTAATATCTTGTGTTTTGATCTACTTTCACTGTTTTCAATTACATATTCTTTAATTTCTCATAATTTATTTCCAGGTATTTCTATAGCCCTAAAACTCATGATGGGTAGATCTAATTCTACTTTATTTACTATTAAGAAACAAGAGCTAGGATACAGTAGTTTTTAAATAATTAATTTTAGAATAACGGAACCACTGAATTTAAGAAAGAAAAATAAGAATAAAGGTAAATAATACAAAGATAAGCCATTGGGAAAGATATTTTGATGCCTATCAAAATACACTTTACCATAATTACACAATAGTTACTGTATATGACTCATTGCCTATAATCTCTCACATCTTCCATATACTTGTCTCACACTTTTCCTACAGTGATCAAATATATGTTTTCCATCATCACTTTCCTTTCTGATGGGTGGAAATGAATTTGATCCAAACAAGCTCAGTTAAATGCACAAACAGAAAAGGTGACTGAATTCTTCTATCATCTTTACCCTTAAATATACAGGTATCTCGCCACAGTCGACCATTCCACCAGTGGCTACTCTTCTTTGTCTCCCATTTCAGTAAGGCAATAGGATGTTTAACTTACGATTCATTTTTAGTATTACACATCTATCCAAAGGTGATTACTAATCTCTCTTGTTCACTGAAGCTTTCTGTCAGGTCCTCCAATCTATTCCTTCATCGTCAAGGCTAACCAGTAGCATACGTCCCAGCAAAGTATCTCAATGATTATTCAGGTGTTATAATAGGTAATATATTATAGTAGGTATATCCAAAATTGGATACTGTGCTAAAATCAAAGTGTTGACAAGGCTCTCTTCCTTCTGGAAGCTGTAGGGGAGAATCTATTTCCTTGCCTTTTCTAGCTTTTAGTGCCTGCCTTCATTTCCTGGCTGATGGCCCCTTCCTATGTCTTCGAAGCCAGAGCATAGCATCTTCAAATCTCCTTCTATGACTCTCCTGCCTCCCTCTTTCTTTTATAGGAACCCTTTGATTACACTGGGCCCACCAGGGTAATAATCTAGGATAATTTCCCCATCTCAGGGTCCTTAATTTAGTCATACCTGCAGAGTCTCTTTTGCCATGTAAGTCAACATATTCACAGGTTCTGGGGATTAGGACATGGATATTTTGGGGACATTAGTGTGTCCAGTTGGATTTATTTGAAATGAAGGGATGGTCAATACTAGATAATCTGTTAATGTGACTGGTTGTAATATTAGATCTAATGGGGAAATTCACATAATTCTCTCCTTAGAAGCTCAAAAAGCATGTGATAAATTCAAAACCCAATCTTGTTTTTTAAAGTTCTGTAAAATAGGAATTGATATATAGATATATTGCAGCTTAAAAGCCAGGGACTTAAGGAGGAAACACTGGAGGCATTCCT
>NW_006798798.1:6338282-6370104 GCF_000442215.2 Lipotes vexillifer | reverse complement strand
GCAGCTTAAAAGCCAGTGACTTAAGGAGGAAACAGTGGAGGCATTCCTGCTAAATTCAGAAAAAAACAAAGGTACTCACCATCAACCCTACTATTCACTGACACAGAAGGAAATTAGATATGTAAAATTTGGGGAAAAGGGCTAAAAAACTAACAATGTACAGATATGATTGTATCTCTGGGAAACTCAAGAAAATCAAGTAAAAATCTGCCACAGACAACCAGAGAATTCAGTTTGGTAATGGAATATAAAATTAATATACTGAAATTACTAGTCTTCATATATAAAAATAATAGTTTCATATTAGAATTAGGGAATGTATTTTTAAAGCAAAAAACTTAAGGTGAAATTAGCAAAATTTATGAAGGACACAATAAACACTCCTAAGTGACAAATGCATTTTAACCTTGGGAAACATATCCTATTCTTGGATGAGAACATTCAACAGCATAAAAAGACATCGATAATTCTCTTAATTCAGTACAAACTTCATGTGATCCCCCATAAAAAAGCCAGCATGTTTTTTCTCTCAAGAACTAGACATGTTAAATTTAAAGTTCAGTGCTCGCTTCGGCAGCACATATACTAAAATTGGAATGATACAGAGAAAATTAGCATGGCCCCTGCACAAGGATGACACACAAATTCGTGAAGCATTCCATATTTTTTAATTTAAACTTCATATGGAGGGACTTCCCTGGTGGTGCAGTGGTTAAGAATCCACCTGCCAATGCAGAGGACACGGGTTCAAGCCCTGGTCTGGGAAGATCCCACATGCCATGGAGCAACTAAGCCCATGTGCTACAACTAGTGAGCCTGCACTCAGAGCCTGTGAGCCACAACTACTGAGCCCACAGGCCACAACTACTGAAACCCGTGTACCCTAGAGCCCATGCACTGCAACTACTGAAGCCCACGCCCTCTAGGGCCCACGTGCCACAACTACTGAGCCCACGTACTGCAATTACTGAAGCCCACGTGCCTAGAGCCCATGCTCCACAACAAGTGAAGCCACCACAATGAGAAGCCCGCACACCACAACGAAGAGTAGCCCCCACTCACCACAACTAGAGAAAGCCCGTGCACAGCAAGGAAGACCCAATGCAGCCAAAAATAAAATAAAGTTCATTTGGAAAAATAAGGAAGAATAACATGAAAATGTTTGAAAAAGAACAACAGTGGAAGAATAATCATACCAGATGTTGTTTGTGTTATGTTAAAGACTGAATAATGAAAACATTGTAGTACTGGTGAGTAATTATACAGGCAATATGAATGGAACAGAATACAAAGTTCAGAAGCATTGCAGATATTTTACAAAGTGTATTGTATATTAAAGTGAACTTCAACTCAGTAGGACAAAGAGATTTTTACATATATGGTAAACTGAAACTATTTTACATACACACACAAACAAAAAAAAAAAAAACAGTTTTTACCTAAGAAAACCACAAGCCAAAACACAAAACAGCACTGCTACGAAAGGTGAGAGTGACTCACCAATGGTGTTCCAAGCTCAACATTTGTCAGAATAAGAAGTAGGAAGGAAGACATAATAAACAACTGGTGTTTATTTGATGGGGGAAGGGTACTAAGCCAAAAGCAATAAATAGACTGAACCTGCACAGCATGTCTACATGACTACAACTGTTTGCCTTCAGAAGAAAGCAATAGGTGCGGGAACTTGGACATGATTCATAGGCCAGTTGCTGGTAATGCCCTAGAAGGAAAGGGAAGTACCCACATCCACAGTACTAACCAGTAAGGTAACCTGATACCCCATAACACGAAAATATATCTCCCCTTTATCTCTTTCTCTTTTTTTTTTTTTTTTTTTTTTTTTTTTTTTTTTTTTTAGCTACATTGGGTCTTCATTGCTGCACCTGGGCTTTCTCTAGTTGTGGCAAGCGGGGGCTACTCTTCATTGCAGTGCACGGGCTTCTCACTGCAGTGGCTTCTCATTACAGAGCACAGGCTCTAGGCACACGGGCTTCAGTAGTTGTAGCACACAGTCTCAGTAGTTGTGGCACATGGGCCGTAGAGGGCACAGGCTTCAGTAGTCGTGGGGCACAGGTTCAGTAGTTGTGACGTGCAGGCTCTAGGGTGCACGGGCTTCAGGAGTTGTGGCTCTGGGCTCTAGAGCATAGGCTCAGGTGTTGTGGTGCATGGGCTTAGTCACTCCACAGCATGTGGGATCTTCTCAGACCAGGGATTGAACCTGTGTTCGGCAGGTGGATTCTTAACTACTGCGCCACCAGGGAAGTCCTCTCCCCTTTATCTCACAAAAACAGTTCAGCTGCAAATCCATTTTTCCACTCAAGCTGACTACAAAGAAATCAAGCTGAATGAATGAAAGACTGCCTCCAAAAAATGGTTAGAGAAAAAAGAAAACCAGAATTTTAGAATAAGTTTAAATAGCATCCTCAATAGATATAAGGAACTAACAAATCTAGAAAGTGGAATCACTTAGATTATACAAAATTTTAATTTGTACTCATTGAATTAAAAGCTCAGTAGTTGGCTTGAATAGCAATAAGTACATAGTGAAAAAGTAAATCAGGACACAAAAAATAGAGAAACGAGCACCAGAATGTAGCAGAAAGGAATATAGACATAGAATGTGTATATAAACTTGACATTCAGCAATTTAAAAATTTTTGGAGTGATGGGCCACATATCTATTTGAAGATCATATTCACTATGACCCTTTACTCAGAAAAATGTACACATCTACATATACTCATGTGCTGTTATGGGCAATAGCAGGGACTTACTTAACCTCCAGCGGGACTTACTTAACCTCCAAAGTTCACAAATGGACCACACCTCCTGAATGACAATAGCCATCTAACAGAATGTCCAGGAGACAAGAACAGAGAGAATTGTGGGGAGGTCATGTTCTTCACAGGAATATGGAGATTTCCAAAAATAAAGATGGATAAGAATGCTCAGATTAAATTAGAACCATTGGGGCTTCCCTAGTGGCACAGTGGTTGAGAGTCCCCCTGCCGATGCAGGGGACATGGGTTCGTGCCCCAGTCTGGGAAAATCCCACATGCTGCAGAGTGGCTAGGCTCGTGAGCCATGGCCACTGAGCCTGCACGTCCAGAGCCTGTGCTCTACAACAGGAGAGGCCACAACAGTGAGAGGCCTGCATACCGCAAAAAAATAATAATAAATTTTAAAAAATTAAAAAAAGAATTAGAACCATCATGTGGTTAGCAGGAAATTATCTATATCCCCAGTATTTCTTCACATTTTAACATCTCTGAAATTAAATTTAACAAATTACGTAACCTAGTTTAATTAGTAGTGATTTTTAAGTAATAAATAAGTGGAATTACAACCCATGGCTTCTTAAATTCAATCACATGCATTAAATAAAAATACAAAAAATAAATAATACCGAGAAAGTTCTTAGAAAAAATTCAGAACCTAAATGATTAACATAAAAATTCTGAATGTTACAAAGAGAGAAAAAACTGTGTACTTACAAAAGAATGAGATTCATATTAATATCAGACTTTAATCAGTGACAAATATTTCAAGAAAACTGTCTAAATATTTAAATTAAAAGGAAAATAATTTTGTATTTAGAATGCCGTACTCTGCAAAACAGAGCAGGAGAGTTTAAGCAGGACAAAGAAATCTCTGTGCTGACAGCAAATGAATATCCAACTTCCAATCAAGAATTATAGACATTTGAAGAAGAAGAGAAACATCAGTTCATAGAAACAGATGCAGAAATGACAGAGACAATAAAAACAGCAAGGATGGTAGAAACAGTTACAATAAATAAGATCCAATGCACAGGAAAATATGGACATGATGAGAGAAATTTAAGATTAAAAAAAAACACAAATGGCCTTTCTGGAGGTGAAACTATAACATCTGAAATGATATTATATGAAATTAACAGCAGGTTAGACATTAGAAAAAGTCTAGTGAACTTACACACATAGCAAAAGAAAGTATCTAGAAAAAAACTCAGGGAAAACAAACAAAGTCTGGGGGGAAAATACCAAAACACAGCAATAATGACCTGTGGGATAATACTAAGAGGTCCAACATATGTATAATTGTAGTTCTAAACTACAAGAAGCAAAAACAGATACAACTGAAAAAGAAATAAATCTATAATTACAGTTGGAGATTTCCACACTTCTCTTTCATTGATAGGACAAGTAGACACAAAATAAAAATAAAGACTTGACCAACTGTTTGTATCAATCAACTTTACATTTATAGAGCACTTCATTCAACAACAGCAGAATACATATTCTTTTCAACTGCATATAAAATATTCATCATAACAGACCATATTTGGGGCCATAAAATAAGTCCCTATAAATTTGAAAGGCTTGAAATATATGATGTGACCACAATAGAATTAAGCTAGGAATCAAAAGTAAAGATACTTGGAAAATCTGTAAAATAATTAATATTTAAACAGCATATTTCTAAAGAATCCATAAGTCAAGAAGAAATCATGTGGAAAATGTAAAACTTTTAACCTGGTGATAAAGAAAATATACTGAAATTTGTGAGAGGAAGCTGAATAAAACTACACAGAGAGGAGGGAAATTTCTAGCTCCAAATTCTTGTATTACAAAAGAAAAAAGTTATCAAAATCAATGATCTAAGAAACTATTAAAATGTGTAAATTAAACCCAAAGCAAACAAAATAATAAAGAATGGAAATCAATGACAGAGGAAAAGAAAGATATAGAGAAAATCAATTAAAATTTAAAGGTTCTGTGAAAAGATCAATAAAATTGACAAACTTATACCAGAGGTGATCAAGAGAAAAGAGAACGAACACACACATTATCAATACCAGAAATTAAAATTGTGGACATCAAAATCTCAAATAAACAACCTAACCTTACACCTAAAGGAGCTAGTAAAAGAACAAACAAAATGAAAAGTTAGTAGAAGGAAAGAAATCATAAAGATCAGACCAGAAATAAAATAGACACTAAAAATAAAAAATAGAAAAGATCAATGAAACTAAGAGCTGGTTCTTTGAAAAGGTAAGCAAAATTCATAAACCTTTAACCAGACTCATCAAGGAAAAAAGAGAGAGCCCAAAGTAATAAAATCAGAAATTAAAAAGAAATTAAAACTAACACAAAAATATAAAAAGGATCATACAAACAAATATGCAATAAAATGGACAACCTAGAAAAAAATGGGCAAATTCCTAGAAATGAACACTCTCCCAGGACTGAACAAGGAAGAAACAGAAAATATAAACAGATCAATTATCAGTACTGAAATTGAATCAGTTATTTTTAAAAGCTCCCAACAAACAAAAGTCCAGAACCAGACGGCTTCACAGGTAAATTCTAACAAACTTTTAGAGAACAACTAACACGAATCCTTCAAAAATTATTCCCAAAAAATTGCAGAGGAAGAAATGCCCCAGACTCCAGGGCCGTCAAGCCCACAGGAGCACGCACGCACAGCCAGGTGCAGCCTATTGAGTGAGGACGCCAGAGCCTGACCCAGAGCTTCAAAAGCCCAGGAGGAAGCTGGGAGCTTCAGACCTACGTGTGTTGAGCACCCTACTTTTGTTCTGGGTAGGAATGCTGATGTCCACCATGGGTGTGACCTGGAACGAGGTCTGGCGGGGAGGGGGGGAGCATGGTGGATTTTGTGTTTAGTCCCTGGGGAAGCCCAAGCACCTGGAGCCGGGCCTGGCACGTAGCAGGTGTGACGTGTGTTTGTGCGTAGGTGTATGTCCCGAATTGGGGTGGCCCTCTGTACCTGACCTGATGCTGGTCACCTCGAGCTACTCTGTAGCCGGTTGTGGAAGTGGGTGGAAGTTTGTGTTGCCGTGTGGTGTTTCCTCTGGTGTATCTATTTTTGGATTAAGTGTGAGTCGTGTTTGAGCTTGTAAGTGACTAGAGGAGACATTAACAGGAAGTGGTTTGTGAGTGTGATTTTTCTGTGTAGAATTACTTATATGAGGTAGAGAATGATGTGATGCCTTAGGATTGTGGTTTTGTTGAGTGGATGAGATAGTAGGTAACTGAATGTGTCTATTTTTATAGATGTGTTAGTATCTATATGATGGTTACAGAAGGGATGTGGTTCTCTTGCATATGTTCTATGGTGGCAGACTGCTGAGCAACTCATAAACCGTGCCTGACTGTGACTAGCTGGATATCTGATACCTGCTTTTATTTGAGCCTAGAGAATTGTGCTGGCAGTTAGGTAAGTGAAATAATTATAGGTGTAAGAATTGAAAAGGAGATTTAGACTATCATAATCTCCAGATATCATTGTATATCTGGAAACTCCATGTCAACTAATAACAATATATTGAATTGAGTAAGACTCCACGCATTGCTTGCAAACAAAATTTTATTAACTACTACTTTAAACACTTCTTTGTGTTTTTTCATGCTCCTAAATGAAGTCTTGGCAGATTCGATAGCTTCTTCAGTCACTGTAAGATGATAAAACTGAGGTCACTCTCAATAAGTATAATCATTTTTGCTAATTAAAATATTCTCTGGAAAAATCATTACTTCAAACTTCATTTAAAACAAAAACTTTCCACCTCCTGCAACTTGGAATTTCTTCTCTAATATCCCAGTCTGTAATTTGACTACTTTACTTTATCCCTCTCTTTACGTGGTCTCTGGCTCTTCTGGGATTGAACCAGGGGACAAGAGAAATAAGGAGCAAGAAAAATCTCACTTGATTGGTATTGCAGTAATCTAACTAAGGTTATGTCTTGCCTTGGTAGCATTCAAAGCTGACTTTTAAAAATCTCTTTATTTTACAATATTTTAATTATGAAAAACTTCAAACATACAGCCAACTTGAGGGAGTTTTACACTGAATATTTATATACTCACCACCTAGATTCTATCCTTAACATTTTATTATACTAGCTTTGTCATGTATCTGTCCATCTCTCTATACATCCAGTAATCCATCTAATTATTATATGCACTTCAAAGTAAATTGCAGACATCAGTACACTACCTCCTAAATACTTCAGGAAGCATATTAATAAGAGTTCAATCTTTGGTTGCCTTTCTGTTTTGATGTACATACAGGAAAAAATGCAGAAATTTTGAGTGTACTTTCTTGGTTTTGACCAATGTGTATATGTAATCCAAACCCTTATCAAGATATAGAACTTTACAATCACCCGAAGAAGTGCCTTTATGCCTCATGGTGTCAAAACTCACAACCAACCATCCAGAGGCAAATATTGTTCTTTTTGGGGGTAGGGATCTGCAGGTTAACTTTGCCTCTTTCAGAATTTCATATAAATGAAATCTTACAAAATATACTTGTTTGTGTAAGTGTTCTTTTAATGAGAATGTTTTTGAGATTTTGTATATATATTATATATAACATATATATAATATTGTTGGGTCTATCAGTAATTCATTCCTTTTTATTGCTAAGCAGTGTTTTATTGTATGAATAATGTATAGTTTATCAGTTCTTACAGAAATGTACACTTGGGTTGTTTTGGCTAAAAGCTTCTAATAACATTCTTTTACAAGTCTTTCTGTGATTATAGTTTTCATCCTCTTGGGTAAATAGCCAGGAGTGGAATTGTTGAGTCATAGGGTGGGTATGTTTAGTTTTATAAGAAACTTTCCAGATCTTTCTCCATTTTCAAGCCCCACCAACAATGTCTGAGAGTTCCAGTTGTTCCACAAAATCCAGCTTTAGGAGTTAATAGCCTTTTTCACTTTAACCATTCTGGTGAGCATGCAGTGGTATCTTAGTGGTTTTAATTTGCATTTCCCCGATAATTAATGATGTTGAGTTCTCTTACATAAGATTTTTGGCTATTTGTATATTTTTATAAAATTTCCAAAAATTATTGATTTGTAGAGTTCTCTATGTATCCTGGATACCAGTCCTTTGTCAGATATATGTTTTATGAATATTTTCTCCTACTGTGTTCCTTGCCTGTTTGTTTTTGTAAAGATGTCTTTTGGTGAGAAGTTTTTAATTTTGATGAACTCTGAATTTATCACTTTAACCTTTAATGGTTTTTGTCTTCTGTGACCTAACAAACATTTGCCTGTCCCTAAATCACAAAATCTTATGTTTTCCAATAATCACTCTTTTGTTTTAGCTTTTATGTTTAGGTGTATGACCAAACTCATTATTATTATTAATTATTATTATTATTTTGTATGATGGTTAGATAGGGTAAGTAATCGTGTCCTCTGCAAAAAGGTAGTTTTACTTCTTTCTAATCTATATGCCTTTTAAAAAACAAATAACCCAATCGAAAAATGAGCAGAAGACCTTAATAGACTTTTCTCCAAAGAAGACATACAGATGACCAGTAGGCACATGAAAAGATGCTCAACATCGCTTATTATTAAAGAAATGCAAATCAAAACCACAATGAGACATCACCCCACACCTGTCAGAATGGCCATCATTAAAAAGTCTACAAATAACAAATGTTGGAGAGGATGTGGAGGAAAGGGAACCCTCGTACACTGTTGGTGGGAATGTAAGTTGGTACAGCCACTATGGAAAACAGTATGAAGGTTCCTCAGAAAACTAAAAATAGAATTACCATATGATCCAGCAATCCCACTCCTGGGAATATACCCAGACAAAACTATAATTCAGAAAGATACATGCACCCCTATGTTCATAGCAGCACTGTTCACAATATCCAAAACATGGAAACAACCTAAATGTCCACTGACAGATGAATGGATAAAGAAGATGTGGTACATATATACAATGGAATACTACTCAGCCATAAAAAAGAACGAAATAATGCCGTTTGCAGCAACATGGATGCAACTAGAGATTATCATACTAAGTGAAATAAGTCAGAAAGAGAAAGACAAATACCATATGATATCACTTATATGTGGAATCTAAAATATGGCACAAATGAATTTATCTATGAAACACAAACAGACTCATAGACATAGAGAATAGACTTGTGGTTGCCAAGCAGGGAGGGAGAAAGAGGGAGGACTGGGAGTTTGGGGTTAGTAGCTCCAAACTATTATGTTTAGAATGGATAAATAACAAGGTCCTAATGTATAGCACAGGGAACTATATTCAATAACCTGTGATAAACCATAATAGAAAAGAATATTTAAAAAAAAGAATGCATATATGTGTATAACTGAGTCACTTTGCTGTACAGCAGAGATTGGGCACAACATTGTAAACCAACTACACTTCAATTTTTTAAAAAATTTTAAAAAAGAACATAAGGATACAAATGTGATATGGTGAGACCATCTATTACATATGCACTTGAAGTCCCAGAAAGAGGACTGAGACAATAGGACAGATGTAATATCTGAAAAGAGAGTAGCTGTTAATTTTCCAAAACTGAATTTTTTTAGAAAATCAAGAAGCCCTACAAATCCCAAACAGGAAAAATCACATATATGCCAAAAAACAAAACAAAATCTAAAAACACTGAGAGAAGAAAGGCTATATTGCTTTCAAAGAAACAAACATAACTGCTAACTCCTCAACATAATGGAAGTCAGAAGTAAAGTAACAGAAGTGTTAACCAAAAATAACTGCCTTCCTAGAATTCAAAATCCAGTGAAAATCCTTCAGAAATTAAGATGAAACAATGGTATTTTCCTATAAAAGTATTGAGAGAATTTGTCACCAGTGGACCAACACTAAAGGAAACTCTAAAGGGTTTTTTTTTAAAAAAGATTTTTTTATGTGGTCCATTTTTTAAACTCTTTATTGAATTTGTTACAATATTGCTTCTGTTTTATGCTTTGGGCTTTTGGCCATGAGGCATGTGGGATCTTAACTCCCCAACCAGGGATTGAATCCATACCCCCTGCATTGGAAGGCAAAGTCTTAACCACTGGGCCACCAGGGAAGTCCCAGTGTTTTTTAATAGATAGAAGAAAAACAATCTCAGATGGCAGCTTGGAGATGTAGGAAGTAATAAATAGCAACATCAGTGTGTAAAATGGTGTTGAAATTCCAAAATCCATAAACAGCAGTCAGACATATTGGGTCAAATAAGGTGACACCTGCTCCAATAAAAAAAAGTAAATGCCATGAATAACTTGTGGTAGGGAAATTTTTCATAAACAAGACATTAAAAGCACAAGACATACATAGTTGAAAATGCCATTACATCAAAATTAAGAAATTTTATCAAAAGACTTCATAAAAATAAAAAAAAAAGTCATAGACTAGGAAAAATAATTACAACATATCATATAGCGAACAAATGACTAGTATCCAGAATATATTAAAGCTCCTATGAATCAACAACACAAGGAGCAATACCTGAGGAGTGCAGATCTTGGTTAAAAACCTGTGAGTGACTTTTCAGGCCTGACTATAGGCTGTTAAAATGGCTTTATGTGTCGCAAAAAAAAAAAAAAATGGCTTTATGTGGCAGGCCTACAGGGGTAAGCTGCCCTCCCCATACCAGACTTGGTACACTGCCAGTGCACTGCAGTTTCTGAAGGGAGTTGCAGTGAAGGACTCAGGCCCCACTGGACAGTTATGTTCTTCACATATTTGCATTCCTACCCTTGGTGCCTTCTTTCCCAAGTCTCTGTATCTGAGACCTTGAGCAGGTCTTCTTCAGATATCTCTGCTGATAATTCCTTGTTAGGAGAAAGCTTGAAAATACTTTTCCCCACTCTGACTCAGTACCCAGTACTTTCCCATTCCTAGGGGAATCCAAGGGGGATCCCTTGTCTGCTCTCTGATCCCAAGGTCCATAAAAGTGCCAGAGCCTTTTGTTCAGGACTCCCTCAACAGTGAGAAGATTCCCACATCTGCACTGATCCACCTGACCCTCAACTGGTGCAACTGATCTCCTCCTGGATCCTAGAAAAGACAGCCCATAGAAATTCAGACACCTTCCTAGGCTGGGCTTATTCTCATGGACTGCCACAAGTCATCATAAGATGCCAAAACCACATGGAAAAACTGTCCTGTCTGCCAGACCCTGCCCAAGACTAAGAACACTGCCCAGGGATAGATTTCCCAGCCAGTGGGCCAGGATATTCTTGGCAGAGAAATCAAATTGGGCCTCTACCTATCCAGAGTTTTGCTGGATCCTGACTGCAATTGACACTCTCTGGGTTTGGCCTAGCCATCTACGTGAATTCCACTGACTCAGACCACATAACCCAGGCCCTACAAGACCACATTTGCTTCTTTGAATTTCCTGAACATACTGCTTCTGATGACGGCCCCTGATTTGTGGCCCAAGCTACACATCAGTACGCCTGGTCACAGGGTGTATGGACTCTCCATGCTCCATATGACCCCCAAGCTGAAGGGATGATTGAGCATTTGGATGGACAATTAAAGTACAGGATTAGGGACTTCCCTGGTGGCACAGTGGTTAAGAATCCGCCGGCCAATTCAGGGGACACATGTTCGATCCCTGGTCCAGGAAGATCCCACATGCCGTGGAGCAACTAAGCCTGTGTGCCTCAAATACAGAGCCTGCGCTCTAGAGCCTGTGAGCCACAACTGCTGAGCCTGCATGCTGCAACTACTGAAGCCCAGACGCCTACAGCCCGTGCTCTGCAACAGGTGAAACCACAGCAGTAAGAAGTCCACACACTGCAATGAAGAGTAGCCCCTGCCCGCCACAATTAGAGAAAGCTCACACACAGCAACAAAGACCCAATGCAGCCAAAAATCAATCAATAAATAAAAATTTTAAATAAATAAATAAAGTATACAATTAAAAAAAAAAGACAGGATTAAGTGGCTGATGGGAGGAGATAAGATAACCCCAACATGGACTACACATCTCAGGTAAGCAGTCTGGGGTCTCAATGCAGCAATTTCCCCATAAGGACACTTCTCATTTGTGCCATATGTTTGGTCAGAATGTTGTTACTGAACAACATTCTGAATTTTGGGGAAAATATAACCTTTCGGTCTGTCCCTAAACAAACCTTAAGGGTTCCCTTATCTGCACACAGTAAAGCCAATCTACTGACACCTGGTTGTGGTGAAGGAAAGTGCAGCATTTATTGCAGGGCACCAAGCAAGGAGCCCATGTAGCTAGTGCCTGAAAGACCCGAACTCCCTGAAGGGTTTCAGGGAAAGCTTTATAAAGACAGGGTGAGGGAGAGGGGTTGTGAGTTATATGATCAGCTTGTGGACATTCTTCTGATTGGTTGGTAGTGAGGTAATCGAGTCAGCATCATCAACCTTCTAGATCCAACCAGCCTGGGGTCTGTGTGCTTGTAGGCAGCATATAGTTAAATTATTCCACCTGGTAGGGGTTTCAGTATCTACAAAATAGCTCTAAAGGATATGGTTCAGAATATTATCTGTAGCCCTTGACTTTGTTAAGTGACTAAATTGTTATTGTCTTGCTTGACTGTTTTCCTTTCTGCATTTTCTCACTTCTCTGATTACTATTCAGAACTCAGGGAAGGCCTAGGAGGCTAAAGTTTTTCTATAGACAAGAGGCAGGCGGAGGACACTGGGGCGGGGTGGGGGAGTGGAGTCTGTCCTGGGAAGACCCCATAGGGTCCTGCTCGGTTATCTGGTCTGCTCCCTTCCTTCAATTGTACATCCTTCTTTTATAGTTATTGACACCTTAGTCTCCGTTGGGGACCCTGCAAGGGCCTTCCATCTCCTTTGACCACTTTCTGGAAAGTTAGATAGATGGAAAATTAAGATGGCTATTAAACAGTAAGGGATGGGGGGTTATATAAACCCATTTTGGGGTATTTTAAAATTTCAAATTTTTGTGCTAACCAATTTTTAAACATAATGTGTCGTTCTGGTTAAATTATAAATTCTTTCTATGAAAATGCTTTTGTCCCTCTTGCATGCAACTCTTCCAGAAGAAAGATCTATTGGTATTAAACAAGAAGGCAGGAAGACAGTAACCTGTGTGCAGGGCATGGATTTTTGCCTACAAGGACTTTGAAGATAATAACCATCAATTTGAGGTTTCTAGGTCAATATTTTCCTTAAGGTGACCCTGCTGTTTTGTCCCAGGTAGCCTCCTGGGATGGATATCAATATATAGAATAGAAACTTTTCTTGAGCCACAAGAGAATCTAAGCCCAAAGATTTGGATTCATTTTTCTGGCGGGCACAGGGGGTGTGGTGGTGGTGGTGGATGAAAGGTGCTATTCTTGCTCATGGTATAGGACACATCACAGTCGATGGGGAAAACTTCTCCTGGTAGGACAGGAACACCTTTGGACCAGTGATCCCAGGAACAGGGGAGGGAGGGAATGGAGATCTAACATCTCTCCTCTCTTACAGAGTACCCTGTGTGACCTCTACCTGGAAGTGGAGGCCTGTTTGTTTATCCTCATGCAGGAAGAAGTACCATTAAGGGTAAAAATGTCTATTTGGCTGGCCAGTAGATAGCCCAACACTAGGTGGTGATTTGCAACCATGGCTGCCAGAGAGCATCGCCCTTCTTTTAGGGCTTTGAGGGCTGTTAAGTTTTAATTATATATTTGGTTATTGTCTTGGACATTTCCTGATTGGCATAGTCTTGTTGTATAGTATTGTGGGCTCCTAAGGCAGCACCAGTGACTCCCAAAGTGGTCAGCTGAATAGGGCAGTTGGCAAGAATACAGTACACTTGGTGCATGGGAGTAAGACTGATGTGGTTTGTTTAGGGACAGACCAAAAGGTTATATTTTCCCCAAAATGCAGATAGCACAAGTCAAATTATTTTTTAATGTTATATTAGGGAGTGGGGCTAGAAGAGCAGAGTTCTGGGAAGCAGAAAGCAAAAGGGTTAAAGGAGAAGGGAGGATAGTTTGTTGTGGCTGCAGCTGAATTGGGAAAGTAAGAGAAGTGGAGAGAGCAGCAGGGGTCTTGGGGTAGAGGAGACCTTTGACAGCAAGGTATAATGAGGGCTTGGGTTCAGGGAAGATTCCATCTAGGATGAGTCCAGCTGCGGGGCTGAGGTTATCTGATGGTCCATCAGGCTGTCACAGAGTTGGTTAAGGGTGAGGCCATGGCCTTAACTAAGTTTGTAATAATCTTTAGCCAAATTCAGGACCTTGCAGCATAAACTTTGTTGGTTGGGAGCCACAGAAATTTATGTGGTTGGATAATGAGAGGCACAATGAATAGAAAAGAGGTTACTATCTTGGCATCATATTGGGGATATAAAAATCCCCAAGAAGGGACTTGCCTGCTGGCACAGTGGTTAAGAATCCGCCTGCCAATGCAGGGAACACGGGTTCGAGCCATGGTCTGGGAAGATCCCACATGCCACGGAGCAACAAAGCCCGTGCGCCACAACTACTGAGCCTGCACTCTAGAGCCCGCGAGCCGCAACTACTGAGCCCATGCGCCACAACTGCAGAAGCCCGCGCTCCGCACGGGCACCTAGAGCCCGTGCTCCGCAATGAGAAGACTCCGCAGTGAAAAGCCCGTGCACCACAACAAAGGGTAGCTCCCTCTCGTCGCAACTAGAGAAAGCCCGCGCGCAGCAATGAAGACCCAACGCAGCCAAAAAAAGAAAAAAAAAATCCCAAAGAAGCCTCATTGCATACATCCCCATGTGAAGCTTTCCGTTGCCCTTTCAGTAACAGTCTGACTTGTATTTTGAGAGGCCAGGCCTGGGCATAGGGATACTAATTCAAGAGGCTTAACAGTTGGGGTATGGAACAAGTATAAACGCTGCCTCCTATGTGACTCCCTTGTAAATTTAAAGTAGCCAATAGGGGCTGCTTAAAACTAAACTTTTGCCAGCAAGGTGGAAACGGAATTATGGTGCCATCTAGTGGTTGGCTATGGCAGTGCTGAAGAGCTCTAGTGAGTATGGGTGACAGTATGGGAAGCCCCAAAACCCACTGGCTGTCACATTGCCAGCTGGGGCCTGCTTAATGGCCTGCAGTGTCCCAGGCCCACGTCATTACCCAAAGTATGAATGCTATGATGTCAGGCAAGTTCTGAGCTGCGGATAAAGGCTTTCCCACATTCTTTGCAATTATAGGGCTTCTTGGCAGTATGAATTCACTGATGTAGAGTAAGTTGTGAGGCACAAATAAAGGTCTTCCCACATTCTTTACATTCATAGTGTTTCACAGCAGGATGAATTCTCTGGCGTTCAGTAAGTTGTGAGCCACGAAGAAAGGCCTTCCCACATTCCCTACATTGATAAGGTTTCTCACCAGTATGAAGTTGCTGATGTTGATCAAGTTGTGAATGCAGTCTAAAGGCCTTCCCACATTCCTTATAACCATAGGTTTTCTCACCAGTATGAATTCTCTGATGTCGAGTAACGTGTGCAGATTGTCTGAAGGCCTTCCCACATTCCTAACATTCATAGGGTTTCTCGTCTATATGAATTCTCTGATGTTGAATAAGATGTGAGCCATGAATAAAGCCTTTTCCACGTTCCTTACATTCATAGTGTTTCTCACCAGTATGAGTTCTCTGATGTTCAGTAAGATAGGAAAAATGACTAAAGACCTTCCCACATTCCTTACATTTATAGGGTTTCTCACCAATATGAATTCCATGACGTCCTGTAAGTCCTGAGCCATAAATAAGGGCTTTCCCACATTCTTTGAATTTATAGAATTTCTCTCCAGGATAAATTTGCTGATGTAGGATAAGAGATGTTTGTAGGCTGAAAGTTGGCATTTTTTTGTAAGTCATTAATGCTTGCCCCAAATATCCCTCCTGATTTATCTGTCACCTTTCAAATTGGCCTTTGCATTCCCAGACATCTCTGATACTGGAGCCCACAAGTCTATGACTTCTTTCCATTATCATCCATTGGGATTATGTTACTTCATAAATTTCTTTCTGCAGACACAATTCCTTGGTTTTGCATCTGAACTCCATGTCTGAAAGATAATCAGAAAGTAAACATACGGTGTGTCCTCTTTGGGGAGAAATAAAATTTCTATGGTAGAAATGGGGGAAAAACTGAAAATAATGTCCTTAAGAAGTGAAGATGGTATACAAGGCCTTTAATTTGAAAAAGAAGTCAAAAGCATAAACACTTAAGAAAGATAAGAGAGGCTGTTAGGAAAACAGGTTAAGTCAGTACTTTCCAAATTCAGGTGTAGATTAGAATCACATAAATAGTCTATTAAAAGATTGGATATCAGTATACCACCTCAAATCAAGTAAATAAGAATTTACACCAATAGGTCTTAGGTTTCCTATGTTTAATACATTCAACCAGCCAATTCTGATGTTGCACAAAATTTAACAATCCCACCTAGAATTTTTCAATGGTTTCCAACTGCACTTAGAATAAAATCCAAATTCCCTTACCACAGCTTATGAGATCCTCCATAATCTTATCTTTGACATATCTCAACCAAAATCCTATCCAACCCCTTCTCAACCCACTTTTCCCCAGTGTTCATTATGGACCGAATATTCATCACTTCTGAGCATCTGAAATAAGTCCTTTACCTTCTCAAAATTTTCCACAGACTGTTCAATTTGTTAGAAATTCTCTAAATGTAGCTCTTTTCACAGCTGACTTCAAGTCTCAGGTGAAAAGTCACTTCCTTAGAAAGTTTGAGCTAGACAACCCTATTTAAATTCACTTCTTCATTCTCTATCTCATCATAGTATTTTCTCACTGCAATTTTCTGGATTTTAGAATTATACAATCGCTTACTTATTCATATGTAATCTTTTATTTTCTTTATGTTAAAGCTCTTAAGGGGCAGGAACAATGGCTGTTTCACCCAACACAGAATAACCAACATTTTAGTCATAAAAGGTGTTCCATAGATAATTGTTTAATGAATGAATCACTGGATGAATGAAAGGGGATTATTGTAGGGATAAAAGGAAATACTATGCAGATATGGAAGTAAGGAAGAATTTAAGGATTATAACAATCACTTATAATTACAGAATAGTTTTAAACATCTGTCCCTGATTTTAATCTCTCTCACATCACTGAAAGGATAACATAAGCTCTTTACTTCATAAGCTCTTTACTTCACTACTTCCCTCACAAACTAAAACAAAATCACAACCAAAACTAGATTATTAAATGATGCAAATAGAAAAATGATATTATATATACCTAACCACCTATCTATCCAATTGTTTCTCCCTATACTTCTACCAGTGCTCATTGCCATTTACATGTAGTTATGACTATACCATACTATACTGAGGTGCCTTTTCTTTTACCCTTCACTTGAATTTGTAGTATTACTCAACCTTCCATCCAATATACAATCTATTTTGTTCCTCCAGGCCTTTTCTCTGGGCTTCCCTTCCCTCTTTTATGTCCAAAACCACTATATTTGTACTTCCCAGAAAACTATTTCTTCCCAGGCATTATAACAGGTTTGAAGCATATTAAGCAAAGGGACTTGAGAATTTTGGGAGACTAGGATCACTATTTGGTAGAATGAGGTGGGTAGACTGGACGACTAGAAACTCTATAACAAAGGGTATGCTGAATGTAAACTGAAGGAAATGATGGAGAATGGAAATCTAGATAATGGAACAGACAGAATATTCTAAAATGCTGAGTGAGTACAGAAAGTTTACAACACAAATATTCCTCCGACTACAGTATGGTATGTTTTGTGACTCTAATAAAACTATTATTTGGTGCTAATGCTATAAAGATTGTCCTGGAAATAATATAGAAGAGAACTCAGGCAGTCTCTAGCAATGAGTGATTTGACAGTAAAAGCTAAGAAATAGTTCAGAGTAAAAGAAAGAGTAATAATGAGATTTAGTGAGGATTTAGTGAGAACACAGGATTCAGACAGACCAGGATTTCAGACCCTAGCTCTGCTGGTGATTACCTTTCTGTGTAGACAAAGTACTATTACCTATCTCAGTCACCATTTCTTCATATAACAATAGATATAGAAATATGTATTCCATGGGCTTGTAAAGATTAGGAATAATGCATGTAAAGTCCCTGGCATAAAGAGCTCAAGAAGTGGTTCTAAGATGAACTGGTTTGCAGGGCAGAAATTGAGACACAGATGTAGAGAACAAACGTATGGACACCAAGGGGAGAAAGTGGTGGGGGTAGGGGTGATGGTGGTGGGATGAATTGGGAGATTGAGATTGACATATATACATGAATATGTATAAAATGGATAACTAATAAAAACCTGCTGTATAAAAAAATAAATAATTTTTTAAGTGGTTCTATCATTCTTATTACTATGGAAGAAGATTCAGGGGAAAAAAAGGTGGGGGTGGGGGGGTGGGGGGCAAGGACTGAGCAAGGAAAATGATATTAAGTTTTCCTGCACCTGAACTATATGCTTTTCATAAAATCAATGTTAATTTCATAATGTGAATGTGGATGTGAATGTGGAAAATTTCATTAAAATTTTCTGTCGTAATGGAGACAAATGTGAAAGGGGTGAGGCATGAAGACAAACAAAAAGACTTCCAAAACTCAAGCAGTAGGGTGGAAATTATTCTAGATTCACCCTCTTGTTCATGCCCTCAATCATCTGCAATGTTAATTTTCACTATTATATCCCTGATGGCCTTACCTAGCTTAAATTCCACAGTCCATCATTGTAACTGTTGTCTTGCATTTATGTCCCCAACCTGATTAAATCCAATTCTGCCTATTGTTCTTCTCTACCTGAGTAGCTGAACATGGCTGGTAAGGAACACACAACCACATTGACTATTCTCAATATACATTTATAACCACACAACTCAAATGGACCCTCAGCATTTCCCCTCACCTCTGCTACATTTCTCATTTTCTCACTCTCTGAGAAAATTTCCCCCACCTCTTTTCTCTCCTAAGATCTCAGAACTATCTCCTGGCTGATGTCCAGATTAATAATTTCACAAAGATGGCGGGGAATAAAGTAAGAATGAGAGAATTTTCTCTCATGCAATCAAATCAACCAACCTGTACATAAACTCCAATAATCTGATAAAATGCTTCTGTCCAAGGCCAATACCTTAACTGGATCCTGAAGACTATCTTCTCTGACATAACCTTTTCTTGCATATGCTTCTGCAATCCCCATCCCCTCTCTTTCACAAATAGTTTTCCTGCTCTCATGTTTTGGTCCTATCAGCACAAAAGACACTCCTTAAAGTCTCCTTTAAAGTATGTACACACAAACAACTTCCTTGACTCTAGGACCCCCGGCAGCTACCAATCATTTCCTTGTCCTCTGTTTTACAAAATTTCACACTATCTACACATTGTCTCACCATCCACACATTGTCTCACTTCCTATTTTTTTGTGTGTTAAAATAGTTTGCCATAGAAAAATGTAAGCTTTTGAAAGTGGAAAAAACCTAATATAACAATCACTCAGCTTCAACAACTGTCAACTTATAGACACTCTTATTTATCCATCCACTTCTCACAGCCAATCCATAAATTAATTTGAAGCAAATTCCAGGCATCTTATTATTTCATCTGTAAATATTTCAGCATGAATCTCTAAGACAAGAACATTTTTGCAAAAGCATATTAATATAGTAATCAAACCTAAAGTTTACAGTAATTCTTTAAGATCAAATATCCAGTTAGTCTTCCTATTTCCCCAGTTGTCTAATTATAAATGTGTATTTTTCAGTTTGTTTGAATCAAGATCCATGTGAGGTCTGTAAATGAGACTGGTTGCTATCTCTAAGTCTCTTTTAGTCTTTAAGATATATAATTAAAGATAAAATATAGCCTGAGTTCAAAATAATCCTTCCAATTCATATTCAGGACTACAGGGTTTCTATTTAATGTTATCAATCTTACATCTGTATTTCCTTTCTCCTGTACTGACAGTCTCAGTTTTCAAAGACTCCAACTAAATTGCTCATTTATTTTATTCCACAGAACCTAACAATATCAGCACTGCTACCACTAGTATGAGTACTAAAAACATTATGGTGGGGTTTTTAGATAGTGTCTTTTCTTCTTAGGGTATATAACCAATGGATACACATTTAGATTGAATTGTTTCCTTTCTCTTTTGGTTTCAGGGGTTTTTCTAAAGTTAATTTTGTTTTATAATTGTGTAAGATGTTTTAGTTCCCAACTCAAATCTACAAAATAAAGTATAATGAAAGAAGTCCTCTTCATCCCATTATTTTCCCTCCCCTTGTATAAAGTAACAACTAAAAAACACTTTATTTTTTTCCTCTTTGATCTTTATTATTTCCTTCCTTCTGTTGACTTTAAGTTTTGTTTGTTCTTCTTTTTCTATACTTTTAGGTGGTAGGTTAGGTTGTTTATTTGAGATTTTTCTTGGGTTTGTTTTTTTTCTTGAGGAAGGCCTGTATCACTATGAACTTCCTTCTTAGGACTGCTTTTGCTGCATCCCATAGATTTTTTTTTTTTTGGTATGTGGGCCTCTCACTGTTGTGGCCTCTCCCGTTGTGGAGCACAGGCTCCGGACACACAGGCTCAGTGGCCATGGCTCACGGGCCCAGCTGCTCCACAGCATGTGAGATCTTCCCAGACCAGGGCATGAACCCGCGTCCCCTGCATCGGCAGGCGGACTCTCAACCACTGCGCCACCAGGGAAGCCCTCCCATAGATTTTTGTATGGTTGTATCTTCATTGTCATTTGTCTTGAGGTATTTTTTCATTTCCTCTTTGAGTTCCTCATTGACCCATTGGTTTTTTTAGTAGCATGTTGTTTAGTCTCCGTCTAATAGGTGTTTGTTGTTGTTATTGTTTTTCATTTTTCTTTCTGTAGTTGATTTCTACTTTCATGACATTGTGGTCAGAAAAGATGCTTGAAATAATTTATATTCTCTTAAATTTGTTGAGGCTTGTTTTGTGTCGTACTAGTGGTCTGTCCTAGAGAATGTTCCATGCACGCTTGAAAAGAATGTGTATTCCGGAGGTGGGGGCGGTTTGGATGTAGTGTTCTGTATATTAAGTTTAACTGTTCTATTGTGTCGTTTGGGATCTCTGTTGTCTTATTCTAAAAAACATTTTAAAAAATACAATATCCTTCCTGTTTTAGATAAATAACAGCATGTTTTAGTATAATCACTGGCCTTAGTTCTATCATTTTGATTTATGATACATAAATACTTGAACATGCACACATACATATCTTTTATCTATATGGTCTTTCTCTATGTATACCATTTTACTTATTCTCCATTTTGGGGCATATCTTTTCATATTTAGTCAAGTTTACATTTTTGATCCAAAGCTTATTTTTATCCTGATAAATGTATATAATAACTGTTGTCCTCCTCCTCTCTCTGCTATTACCTACTGTTTTCCTAATACGAGACATATTGAAAATAATTATTAACTTCTTATCCCTTCCCTAGGCTCTGATTTGAAATACTTACTTCCTCTGTTAATATCTATAAGGTAATTTACAAGCTTGTTGTACTTTTCATATACCCCTCACATTCTCACCCTACTTCTTAGATAATTATAACTATATATATCTACTATACCTAAGCAATAATACTGTACTCTCTCCCTTAATACCACCACTTAGTATTACATATACAGGTTATTATATACTTAATGCTCAACCCAGTCCTTAGGTTGATGTCTATTTCTGTTTTCTGAAGTTCATTTTCGGGTTGATCCCTTGGGAAGGGTTTAGAGGAATAATACTCCTTGAGCTTCTGCATATATATATAACAATTTGGCTAGGTAAAAAATTCTTAGCTCAAAATTTATGTCTTTGTATAACTTAAATAGAAAAATAGATGTTGTCTTCTGGAATAAAGTTTTGCTGTAGAAAGGCCAGATGATAATCTGATTTTCCTTTCCTTTTAAGTGACTTGGTCTTTATGCCTGGATGCCAAAGTAATGATCTTCCTGGATACATGGTGTACTTTTTCAAAACATGGCTTCAGTCCTTTTGTTCTTAATTTTAGTTATCTTGAGTCATTTTTGGCAACTGTTCCATTAAACTCTTAATGAAGATGTTAGATTCTCACTGCCTATCTTCTATCATTTTCTCTCTAATCCTTTTTCTCTCTTTCTTAATTTCTTTTTTTTTAGGAGTTAATTAATTAATTGATTGATTTTTGCTGTGTTGGGTCTTCGTTTCTGCACGAGGGCTTTCTCTAGTTGTGGCAAGCGGGGGCCACTCTTCATCATGGTGCGCGGGCCTCTCACTATCGTGGCCTCTCTTGTTGTGGAGCACAGGCTCCAGACGTGCAGGCTCAGTAGTTGTGGCTCATGGTCCCAGTTGCTCCATGGCATGTGGGATCCTCCCAGACCAGGACTCAAACCCATGTCCCCTGCATTAGCAGGCAGATTCTCAACCACTGTGCCACCAGGGAAGCCCTTAATTTCTTCTTGATTTTGAAATTTTTTCTCCTTTCCATCTCCTGTTTCTCCCAAGGCATTATTTGTTGCACATTTTCATTTTTATTTCCCTTCTAGTTTGGTCTTCACCTCTGAAATGATTTTTTATTTTATTTCTTATTCTTTCCTGAGTCTGTCACCATCTTTAATTTTTTTTTCTCCAGTTGCCTCATATCTGAGTTTTTCTAATTCTGTTTTATTACTCTTTCAGAGTGTCTATCATTCTCTGACATTTTTAGCTAGTTTTGAAATATTATGACTGTACATATGACGTGCTGGTGCACCTCTCATTGTCTATAGGAATGTTGTTTTATCCTTTAATCCCTTTTATAGCAATTTTATGCAAGGTTAAACCAGAATCTTTTCCTATTCCTTTTATTTAAATTTTTTAAATTTAAATTAACAGAGCAAAGCTTTCTTGTGTATAGTTCTATGAATTTTAATACATGTAGATTCATATAACCACAATAATTATACAGAATAGTTCAATCACCCCCAAAACTCCCTCAAGCTATCACTTTATACTCCCTCCCTCCCCTAGTCCCTAATCTCTGGCAAACACTGATCTGTTCTCCATCTCTACGATTTTTTTTCATTTCCAGATTGTTATATAAATGGATTCATACAGTATGTAACATTTAGAGATTTTTTTCCCATTCAGCATAATGCTGTTGAGATCCATGCAAGTACCTTCATGTACTTATAGCTCATTCCTTTTTACTGCTGAGTACTATTCCATTTTATGGATGTGTCATTCACATGCTGAAGGACATTTAGGCTGTTTTCAGTTTGGGGCAATTATGAACAGAGCTACTACAAATAACCCTGTATAGGCTTTTGTGTGAACGCAAGTTTCCATTTCTCTAGGGTAAATACTCAGGAGTAGGATTGCTGGGTTGTGTATGTGTAAATTCATAAGAAATTGCTAAACTCTTTTCCAAAGTTACTGTACCATTTTGCATCCCTTCCAGCAAAGTATGAGAGTTCCAGTTGCTCAGTATCCTTGCCAGTACATAGTAATGGCAATATATTTTATTTTAGCCATTCTAATAGGTGTTTAGTTTCTCACCATGTTTTAATATGCATTTTCCCAATGGTTAATGGTGTTGAACATCTTTTCATGTGTTTATTTGCTATCCATATATCCTCTTTGATGAAGTGTCTGTTCAAGTCTTCCTCTTTGACTCATAAGCTATTTAGAGTTGTCTTGTTTCATTTCTAAGTGTTTGGAGGTTTGCCTCTTTCTTATTGATTTCTCATTTAATGCCATTATGTCAAAGGACATAAGATGTATGGTTTCAATTCTTTTAAAGTTTGCTTTATGATCCAAGATATGTTCTATGCACACTTGAAAAGAATGTGTGTGCTAATATTGTTGGGTAAAGTATAATATAAATGTTCATTATATTCATTTGCATGATTGCATTATTTAGTTTTTCCATATACCTGCTGATTTTCTGTCTACTAGTTCTATCAGTTACTTAGAAAGGCATGTTGGAGTCTATATAAAATTATGGATTTAATTATTTCTTTCAGTTCTATCAGTTTTTATTTCATATATTTTGGAGCTCTCTTGTTAGGTATACACATTGAGAATTATTATGTCTTCTCAGTGAATTGACCCTTTTATCATTATGTAATGTCCCTCTTTATCCCTGGTGATTTTCTTTGCTTTCTAGTCTTTGTTTCCTGTTAATATTACCATTCCAGTTCTTTTTATTAGTGTTTGCTTAATGTATCTTTTTCTATCCTTTTAATCTACCTGTATTTGAAGTGAGTTTCTCAAAAAAAGCACACACTTCAGTCATGAATTTTTATCCATTTGGACATTCTCTGTCTTTTAATTGGTGTATTTAGTCCATTGGCATTTAATGTAATTACTGATTGTTTGGATTCAGGTCTACTATTTTATTATTTGTCTTCTATGTGCATCTTGTTTTTCATTCCTCTGTTTCCAATTTTATGCCTTCATTTGTACTGACACTTTTTTTGGCCCATCATCCTTTTCTTTTTAATGGTGGTAAAATATACATAACATAAAATTTACCGTCTTAACCATTAAGTGTACAGTTCACTAGTGTTAAGTATATTCACATTGTTGTGCAACCAATCTTGAGAATTTTTTTATCTTGCAAAACTGAAACTCTGTGCCCACTAAACAAAGTCTCTCTCCAAGTCTGTACTCTAGATACCTTAGAAAATGAAATCAGTTTGTCTTTTTGTTACTGGCTTATTTCACTTAGCATAATGTCCTCAAGGTTCATCCATGTTGTGGTGTCAGTATTCCTTCCTTTTTAAGGCTGAATAATATTTCATTGTCTGTTTATACTACATTTTTGTTTATCCATTCATTTGTTGATGGACATCTTGGTTGCTCCCCCATGTTAGCTGTTGTGAATAATGCTGCTATGAACACGGGTGTACAAATATTTGTTTGGGCCCCTCCTTTCAATTCTTTTGGGTATATGCCCAGAAATGGTATTGCTGGATAATATGGTAACTGAATACTTTTTAATATTCCATTTTAATTCTTACTCATTTTTAATTGAGATGGGTGTTATTCTACATTTAGGAGGAAAAATTGGACCAGGGTAGAGTTTATAGCTTTGTAGCATTGAAGGTCCCTCTTCGTGGTTTTCTATGAGTGCTCAAAACTGTAGTCTTAAACACTTCCTGAAATATGCCTCCTCTGCTCCCCTCCCCCACTTTTATCTAGACCACCTTCTTCCTTTGCCACTATCATCCCTGTCCTGTTGTTCAATTTGGATTCTACTACCAGAAATGTCTCCTGAGTAGTAGATGTTGTCCTGAAAGGCATCTGTAGTTTGGATTCTAGAGTTTAAGAGGCCCAGACTTTAGCTGTGCTGTATTTACCTTTCACTTACCTGCCTATAGAAGGATGACTTCCAGTTTCAGCTGCTGCTGTACTTTCTAGTGAGTAAATTTATGATTTGAGGGTTCTCTTCTTCTCAGAGCTGTCAGATATTCCCTTGCTTTTATTTCTACTTCATCCCATAAAAACTGCAGACACCAAAAGGGTCTTAGGGCTGTCAGTTTATTCCCAGTTAATCTTCTTGTAAGGTTTGAGGGGGTGACTTGTCACTTAGCTTTGATGTAGATGTTACCTGTGGATTTGTATTTTGCTCTTTTAGTTTCTCTCTTATTTGGTTTGTTTGTTTTGTTTGGTGCGAGATGGGGAGGATTCAAGGAAAGCAAAAACATTACACATTCACAGCCACCATTTTCCCAGAATTCTCTTCCACTTTTTTTAAAGCCATTTCAATCAGGAATGATTTTTGTTTCATAACTCCACTGAAAAACGCTCTTTCTAAGACCACCAAAACCCTCCCTTTTGTTAACTCTAGTGG
Source organism: Lipotes vexillifer (assembly GCF_000442215.2). Classification (NCBI taxonomy): domain Eukaryota; kingdom Metazoa; phylum Chordata; class Mammalia; order Artiodactyla; family Lipotidae; genus Lipotes; species Lipotes vexillifer. Next base: position 6,344,493 of record NW_006798798.1, on the reverse strand, counting down.
TCAGTTACTGTTCTTCCAGCAATGTGTGACAGTTTATCTACTGGTACATCCATACTTACCTTGGTCATTTTCTACTTTGCTCACCAGGCTTTCTCATTCTCCTTTTAGATACCATCTAGGGTAATCAACCATCTCAGTTTGCCTGGGATTGTCCTGGTTTTAGCACTGAAAAGTCCCACATTCTGGAAAACTCCATAATTGGGAAAACCAGGACCATCCTCCTTTCCTGACTTCTAAGTGGAAGAATGGCTCAGAGAACAGTCTTTGACACTCTTCTCCTCTCAATATTTCACTCATTTATCAAGTGATCTCTTTCAGTCTTATTGCTTAATAAACTATCCATCTGCTGGTGATTCCCAGCTCTACCCTCTCCACTCTGCTAGAAGCTCACATAGCCAGCTACTATTGATCCTTCTGGCTTAACCTTAAAAACAAATCCTGAATCTAATCATTTTCTCAACATTTCTACTGTTAACATCATAAGCATCAGCAAATTTTTTCTTTAAGGGCAAGAGAGTATATATTTTAGGCCTGCAAGCCACAGTCCCCATTGCAACTACTCAACTTGGCCACTGTAGTGCAAAAATAGCCAAAGACAACACATAAGTGAATAGGTGTGGCTATGTTTTGATAAAACTTTATTTACAAAAAATAGACAGCTGGCTTACAGGCCATACATAGTTTGCTGACCCCTAGTCTAACCTATCATCATCTTATGTGTGAATTACTAACACAGCATCCCAATTAGTCACCTTATTCCTCTCCTTTTAGCTTCATTAGTCAGAAAGTATTTTTTGTTAAGAAATACATACAAATGAGAGTGTTTTGTGCATTTGTATATACACGTATTTAAAAGGTATGAAGAATAATGAAATGAATACTATGTATCCGTTACTAAGCTTAAAAAATAAAACATTACAAATATTACTGATGCTTCTTGAATATCCCTCCCAAAGCAAATTTTTCTCGCTTTCCTGTACCCTACAGGTAACCACTATTTTGAAATTTGTATTTCTCATTCTCTTTCCTTTTATTATTGTTTTACTATATATATGTGAATTCTTATTTAAGATACTGTGCAGTATGACAACATTTGAACACTATATATAAATAGCCTCATATTTCTAGTATTTTTAGTATTTTTAGTATTTTTAGTATTTTATGATTAGCCTGATATATTAGCTATAATTCACTCATTTCATGGCAGTATGGTTTTATTTAGCATACAATAGAAACAGGATGATTTACTGATCTATTCTGATGCTGAGAGACATTTAGATTGTTTCTAGTATTTTGCAAACACTGCGGGTACTGACATTCTTCCTCATCTCTCCCACTGCAACCTCTGCTTTTAGCAGTATGGTACACTTTATCTATCATGAAAAGTAGTTTTATGTTGCAAAACTGCTAAATGCTGGATATATTAAAATAAAGGTATCTTTAAACTTGCCACTGAGCACTCAAGAAAGTAAAGGAAATTGCTAAAAGCAAAAGCAATATAAACATACTAAACACAGAAAAGAAAACTGAAACTGCAGTGGCAAAGCAAACCCAAGAACTGAAACCACCTTGTTGTGGGACATTCCAACAGAAACCAAGAGCTTTTGTGGATTGATGTCCATGTGAAGGAACAAGGTTAAGTCTCAAACCACGCAAAGTGAAGAACGAAACCTGAGACTACAGCATAAAACCCAGGTCTTCAAAGAAGCCACACCTAGAGTTAAAGGGTGGGCTAGGAAAAAGTCTCCTGCCAGTTAAGGGACTAACAGGTAAGTCTGCTCTCCTCCGCTGTGGTTCTAGATTTCACCACCACTACCACCATCAAAAAAAAAAAAGAGGGCTTCCCTGGTGGCGCAGTGGTTGAGAGTCCGCCTGCCGATGAACAGGACACGGGTTTGTGCCCCGGTCCGGGAAGATCCCACATGCCGCAGAGCGGCTGGGCCCGTGAGCCATGGCCGCTGAGCCTGCGCGTCCGGAGCCTGTGCTCCGCAACGGGAGAGGCCACAGCAGTGAGAGGCCTGCGTACCGCAAAAGAAAAAAAAAAGAGTCTCACCTGAGAATTAATCATTAACATACATCCTCACATAAGATTGGAGTTCAAATTTACACTACCTGTCATGGACACCTCAAGCTGAGAAATTAATTAAAGAATAGACCTGGTCTCTGGTATAAAGGAGTAAATAATCTCCTAGAGTAATGCTTTGAACCCAGATCCTTCAAGATTCCCACCTTTCAAACTGAGGCGCGTAGAAAGTCACAATCAAAAGACTAGGGTGGGCTTCCCTGGTGGCGCAGCGGTTGAGAATCTGCCTGCCGATGCAGGGGACACGGGTTTGTGCCCCGGTCCGGGAAGATCCCACATGGCGCAGAGCGGCTAGGTCCGTGGGCCATGGCTGCTGAGCCTGCGCGTCAAGAGCCTGTGCTCCGCAACGGGAGAGGCCACAACAGTGAGAGGACCGCGTACCGCAAAAAAAAAAAAAGTAAGACTAGCAGAAATAAACCACCAGGTATTAGCATTAGCAGAAATAACAAACAGAAGATTTAAACCACCAGCCACTTCAGATACTAGGAGAGAAAATATATAAAATATATTAAAATTCACTATATATATATTTTAAAAGATGGAGTCAAAAAGTGAGAAGTACCCAAGTATCAACAAGTACACCAAGTACCCAGATCTTGATTTCTAATAATATTCTCCAATAAATAAAACCAGGGCTCCTTCAAGAAGTTGCTGATTCTAGGGCTGGGACAGGAAATATACATGAGGAGGTTGGAGCATCTCATATACCAGAAGTAAAGAAATGCTTCCAAAAACCCAGAGTGATGGGGTTCAAAGAGACAAAGAAGCCACTTGAAAGAGCTCCCCATGGCAAGAGCAACAAAGTAAATAAAGTAGTATTAAATTTATAACTCATAATGTGAAACAAATATTCATGATTCCATACTGATATAAATAAGTTATTGAATAAATAAATAAGTGGAGGAGAAAAGACAAATCTCCTAAGCAGAAGAATTTTAAATAACTTATGTAGATACTCTGTCCCAAGGAGGTAGAACATAATTCCTATTCCTTAAGTGTGGATTGTGCATAGTGTCTTCCTTCCAAAAAATATAGTATGGAAAGAGGGGAATAAAAGAATAACTTTACAGTGGAGAAACCTGACAAACACTACCTCAGCCAGGTAAGCAAGGTTAACATCATCAGTGGTAAGTCATGTTGACAGTATGTACCTGTGATATCATGTGATGAGAATGGCACTTTACCTTTGTGGTCTTCCTTCCAAAAACCCATAACCCCAGTCTAACCATGCAAAAAGTACCAGACAAGTCTCAATGAGAGACGGTCTACAAAATACCTGACCAATACTGCTCAGAACTGTCAAGGTCATCACAAACAAGGAAAGTCTGAGAAACTGTCACAGCCGAGAGGAGCCTAAGGAGACATGACAACTAGATGTATGTGGTATCCTGGATGGGATCCTGGAACAGAAAAAAAAAAAAAGACATTAGATAAAAACTAAGGAAATCTGCGTAAAATACGGGCTTTCATTAAAAATAATGGATCAGTATTGGTTCGTTAATTATGACAAATGTACAAATGAACGTTGTTAATAATAGGGGAAATGGTGTGGGGTATGTGGGGACTCTTGGTACTATCTTTACAACTTTTCTGTGAATCTAAAAAGTTTAGCTTTTTTTAAAAATGAGAATAACAACTGATTAACAGAATAACCAGGGAAATTTTTTTTTCTCCAAATGGAACTTTAAAAATTTAAAAAATGATATTTAAAAGTCAATGGATGAATTAGAAATATTAGAATATAATCAAGACGTGTTTTTTTCAAATACTTCCTAGTTTCATCCATTGACGTCTTAGAAACAGTGACCAATCCAGCAGCATGAGCAGGCTAATGACTAGATTGCTATCTCTACTATTTCTCACTCCAAAGAATCAGGGCTCCTTGGAGCATCTCAGCGACATGGCAGAAAATGTATATTATGAGCCCTGGAGCAAAGTGGCATATTAGAAGAGCAAAGCAGCTATCAAAGACTTCCTAGGGTCATGTCAAAAGGACTCAGAAACGAATCTGAAGAGGCTCCCACTGGTCAAATACAGGACAATTTGAGCATATATTTAAGAATAATAACTGTAATGTAATAACTGATGAAACACCAAATATTTTTTTAAACCTATGAGTTTATAATAACAGTTTTTAAATTCTTTGGTAATTTTTAGAGGATGAAATGGCTGCTAACACCACAGAAAGAGAAACAAATGGACATTAAATGCTTCCTGATAAAACGCACAATACTAATACAGTTTGTTTATAGGGAATAAAGGGGAGAGAGGTACAAGTTAAATAACAGGACAGATGATCCAGTTTCTTTAGCATATAAACTATGAGAAAGGGAAGGAAAGGAATCAACAACAAAATCTCACTGGACAGATTAAGTAGCAAATCAGATACAACTCATGAGAGAATCAGTGACTAGATGACTTATCTGGAGAAATTTTATATCACATACTGTATAGAGGAAAAGAGACTAGAAATATGAAAGCAAAGTTAAGAGTCATGAAGAAAGGACAAAGATCTTATCTGTCTTCCAAAAAAGAACAGGGTTGAAACTATATCAAAGATGTAATTCCTTTTTTTTATTCAGAACTGATGAATTTTTCTTTCTGGGATCATTTTCATTTTTTCTAAAGTACATCCTTAGAAGTTTCTAGAACTGCAAGAATTTATCATGAACAGAAAGAAACTTCTAAGGATGTACTTTAGAAAAAATGAAAATGATCCCAGAAAGAATAACTAAGAAGAAAGTGTAAAGTAAGACTTTGAAAAATGTAAGCAATAATTGTTTACAATTAATATAATGAAACAATAATAATGTTTAACTAATAGCATTAAAATTCTGAATAGTAATAGCATATGAACCAGAAGATGGGGGACTGGATTATAACATTTTACATTTTTTATATTACTTGAGAAGATTATGATCAAGATACTGATTTACACTTTAAGTTAATTAGGTATGATGAAATCTCAAGAATAAGAACTAAAAGAAAAGAGAAAATAATAGCTAACAAACTGTGCTTGCCATGGACCAGGCACTATTCTAACTGCTTTATACATATTTGAACTCATTTAATCCTCACAAGAATCCTATAAGTAGGTATCACTACTATCTATATTTACAAATGAGAAAGTAGAAGCCCAGAGAGGATAAGTGAATTCCCAAAAGTCACACAGCTATTAAATGGCAGAGCCAATGACACCAAAAGCAACAAAAGCAAAAATAAACAAGTAGGACTACATCAAAAAAAAAGTTTCTGCACAGCAAAGGAAACCATCAACAAAATGAAAAGGCAACCTACTGAATGGAAGAAAATATGCAAATCATATATCGAGTTAATATTCAAAATCTCAATACATAAAGAACTCATATAACTCAATAGTAAAAAAATAAATAAATAAAACAATCTGATTTAAAAATGGGCAGAAGAGGGACTTCCCTGGTGGCCCAGTGGTTAAGAATCCACCTTCCAATCCAGGGGATGCAGGTTCGATCCCTGGTCAGGGAACTAAGATCCCACATGCCACGGGGCTACTGAGCCTGCATGGCTCAACTACTGAATACACGAGCCACAACTAGAAAGCCCGTGTGCCTCAACTACAGAGCCCACACGCTCTGGAGCCCACGAGCCACAACTAGAGACAAGCCCGAGTGCCACAACGCAGAGCCAGCGCACTGCAGTGAAGATCCCACGTGCTGCAAGTAAGACCTGACGCAGCCAAAAATAAAAATAATAAATAAATAAGTTTTTCTTTTTTTAAATGGGTAGAAGATCTAAATGGACATTTTTCCAACGACATACAGATGGCCAACAGGTAAATGAAAAGATACTCAACATCACCAAGCATCAGGGAAATGCAAATCAAAACCACAGTGGGGAATTTCCTGGCAGTCCAGGGGTTAGGACCTGGCACTTTCACTGCCGGGGCCTGGTTCAATCCCTGATCTGGGAACTAAGATCCCGCAAGCTGTAAGACGGGCCAAAAAAACCCCACAATGAGATATCATTTCACACCTGTTAGAATGGCCATTATCAAAAAGAATACAACAGGGCTTCCCTGGTGGCACAGTGGTTGAGAGTCTGCCTGCCGATGCAGGGGACACGGGTTCGTGCCCCGGTCCGGGAAGATCC
>NW_006798798.1:6333178-6338062 GCF_000442215.2 Lipotes vexillifer | reverse complement strand
TACCAAAAAAAAAAAAAAAAAAGAATATAACAAGTGTTGTCAAGGATGTAGAGAAAAGGGAGCCCTTGTCATTACTGATGGGAATGTAAATTGATGCAGCCACTATGGAAAACAGTATGGAGGTTCCTCAAAAAATTAAAAATATAACTACATATGATCCAACAATTTTTCTTCTGGGTATTTTTCCAAGGAAAACGAAAACACTAATTTGAAAAGATATATGTACCTCCACATTCACCACAGCATTAACCAAGACATGGAAACAGCCTAAGTGTTCATCAATGGATGAATGGATAAAGAAAATGTGTGTGTGTGTGTGTGTGTGTGTGTGTGTGTGTGTGTATACACAAAATTAAACAGACAATTACCATACGATCCAGCAATTTCACTTCTGGGTATATACCCAAACACTTGAAAGCAGGGACTCAAACAGGTATTTGTACACCCATGTTCCTAGAAGTATTATTCACAATAGCCAAAAGATGGAAGCAACCCAAATGTCTGCTGATGGATGTATTGACAAACAAAATGTGGTAAATACATACAACAGAATTCAGCCTTAAAAAGGAAATTCTGACACATACCAGAACATGGATGAAACTTGAGGACATTGTACTAAGTGAAATAAGCCATACACAAAAAGACAAACATTGTATGATTCAACTCATATGAGATATCTAGAATAGTGAAATTCATAAAGACGGAAAGTAGAATGGTGGTTGCCAGGCCCTGGTGGGGAAGAGGAATTGGGATTATTATTTAATGAATACATAGTTTCATTCTGGGAAGATGAAAAATTTGTGGAAATGAATACAGTGATGGTTGCAAGAGAATGTGAATGTACTTAATGCCACTGAATTTACACTCAAAAAAGGTTAAAATGGAATACATTTGTTATTCATTGTTTTAACACAATTTTAAGTAAGTAAATAAATAACTCCTGAAAATTAATTAATTATTAAGAAAATAAACAATCTAGTGGAAAAGATGGCAAAATTTTACATAAAAAGAAAGTATATTTATACTTTTATTTATATATTTATAAATAAAAGTATACATTTATATTAAATTTATATAAATAAAAGTATAAATTTATAAAAATTTATATAAAAGTATATATTTATACTTTTTTATACATAAAAAGAAAGTATATTTATTAACCTAATTGATAAAAACTAGGAAAATGTAGAACTTCACATTCACTATTGTATAGTGAAGAATTAACTTTCCCTAAAGGGAGGTCTGGCCTCTGTCCTGGTTCCTTAGAGGTAACCTCTAAAGCCTTGGAATTTCTCAAGTGATAGGAGTGTCTCTGTTACTCATAGTGAACCCCTTGGACCACACCTACTCCTGGTGGCAGCTGCCCATGCCAGAAAGATGAACCATATATTTAGAGAGCTGGGTCTTTGGGCCAGGTGAAATCGGCCTCCATAGAAGGGTAGGGAGCTGGAGGCCGAGTTCAGCCACATGGGTGATAACTCAACCATGCCTAGGTAATAAAGCCTTGATAAAAACTTTGCACACTGAAACTCAGGTGAGCATCCTAGGTTAGCAATATTACATGTGTATTGTCACATCAATGACATGAGGGCTAAGCATCCCTGAGGACATGGAACCTTCGCATTTGGGAACCCTCTCAGATTCTACCCTATGTGTGTCTTCCTTTGGCTGGTTCTAATCCTCTTGCTGGTATTCTTATGCTGTAATAAAAGTAATTATAAGTATAGTGCTTTCCTGAGTTCTGTGAGTTGTTCTCATGAATTATAAAATTTGAGGGAGTCCACGAAGATCCCCAAATTTGTAGCCAGCTGATCTGAAACGAGGTTGACCCTGTGGACTCCTAAACTTTCAGCTGGTGTCAGAAGTCTTGGGCAAATTTGGCAATCTGGAGGACTGTGCCCTAACCTTGTGTTTCACTAACTCTGGGCAACTGCATTGGCACAAATTATAAAGTGTGATTACAAATTCTAAGTGTAAATGAGGAAGTGCATCAAAGAAGACTCTGGTACTGGAAGAGCAGAGTGGTACAGTTACTTTCAAAAAAATTTGCCATGGGCTTCCCTCGTGGTGCCGTGGTTGAGAGTCCGCCTGCCGATGCAGGGGACACAGGTTCGTGCCCCAGTCCGGGAAGATCCCACATGCCGCGGAGCAGCTGGGCCCGTAAGCCATGGCCACTGAGCCTGCGCGTCCGGAGCCTGTGCTCCGCAACGGGAGAGGCCACAACAGTGAGAGGCCCGCGTACCGCAAAAAAAAAAAAAAAAAAAAAAATTGCCATTATCTTGAAAAATTGAATATTTACATACCCTGTGAACTAGAAATTCCACTTCTAGGTATATATCCTAAAGAAATTCATACACATGAGCAACAATAGAGATTTACAAGAATATTCATAGCAATTCAGTTCAAAAGAACCCAAATTCCACTGACCCAGAGAACAAACACATAAATTGTGATACATATGTGGCACATAATTCGATAATAGATTACAATGAAAATTAATGAACCACAGCCACATGCAAAGACATGGATGAAAAAAAATCACCTAAAAAAAATTTTAGGTGAAAAAACTTGGGTTAGAGAAAGCTCCATATAGTATGAAACCATTTTTATAATATTCAATAATAAAAAATCTAAATCCATTGCTTATGGGTACTAAAATTATTAAATCACATAAAAGGGTCAAAGGAAGAATAAGGACAAAAATCAGATTAGGTGCTATGGGGACACTGCGGGGGGCAGTAAAACAGAATAAAAAATGAGCACGAGTTAGGTGCAGTGGCATTGTGAAGTATGCTAGTTCTTGAGATGTATGGCAGGGTCACAGATTTTTTTTGTTGTTAGGCTTTAAAATTTACATATATTCTTTTTTATATCATTACCTTACCTAGTAAAAAGGGGTTTTTAAAACACAAAAAAATAAGTACAATGTTCTGGGAAGACTTTATATAGGCTAGTCACAAAAAAAATTGCTCTTGAATTATATGGAGAGAAATCAATAGTGAAAACCTTGTGCAGAGGAGAGGAACTGTCTAGAATGATAGAAATGGAACAGAACTTTCTGAAAAGCTGGAAATGCTCTGAATCTGCACTGTCCAATATGATAGCCAGTAGCCACATGTGATTACTGAGCACATGAAACATGGCTAGTGCATCTGTAGAATTAAATTTTTTATCTAATTTTAATTACTTTATGAAGTTTATCTTAAATAGTCACATGTAGCTAGTGGCTACCATATGGAAAGCACAGCCCTAGAAGATTCTCTATTCACACCGGTTGCAAGAATCTTTATGTTGTCCCTTCATGTAAAAAACTGAAAGCTTAAATTGTGATTCATGCCTTATGGGTTTAATATGTATGAAAAATAAGGCAGAACTCCAAATAGGGAACCCGTTTTAAGAGAAATTGCCAGGCCCTAACATCAGAATATGGGTAAAAAATCTGTAATTAAATGTTTTCAGTTAAAATAAAATGCTTGTGGCATATCATACTTTTTCACTTTATCCTTTCCAATTAACTAATCAATAATTAATACTTGTCTCAATTGATTTGGATAAGTCAGCTTCCCTGGATCATGCATTTCTGTGCTAGAATATCAGGAGCTTTAAAGGGTTTAAACTTTTTTGGCCAGGAATCTCATATCTGATCATCAAATATGAAAATATCCATCTAAATAAAGATGCATCAGAGTAGTAATTTTAAATAGAAGAAACTGTGAAAAGCAACTTATATATTTAATAGTATTTAAACGTATGATATCTGGGTCTTGCTTTAAAATACTTCAAGGGTGGGGGATGCAGAGGTCAATGAGGATAGATGAAATAAGATTGAAAACATGTTAATAACTGCTGAAGCTAGGGCACGAATTCATGGGACGTCCATTCCTCTGTCCATAATAAAGTAAAAAAGAAAAAATTTAAACACATTTGTAATGTTCTGTGAAAAAAAATGAAATCATCTCTATCCTACAATTAGAACACTATTTTAAGTCAATAAATGTTGATTAAAAGTAAATGAATATCCTTTAATGCACAGAATTGCTGCATCAAAGCAAAATTAGTCAGAGGGGGCTTCCCTGGTGGCACAGTGGTTGAGAGCCCGCCTGCTGATGCAGGGGACACAGGTTCGTGCCCCGGTCCGGGAAGATCCCACGTGCTGCGGAGCGGCTGGGCCAGTGAGCCATGGCCACTGGGCCTGCTCATCCGGAGCCTGTGCTCCGCAATGGGAGAGGCCACAACAGTGAGAGGCCTGTGTACCGCCAAAAAAAAAAAAAAAAAAAACTAGTCAGAGGGAAAAAAAAATTCAAAGATCAGTAGGATAAATGAACAGTAGGGCTTAAAAATGCATTTCAGAAGATTTTTTTAAAAACACATGAGTTTAAAAAAGGGAAAGAAGTGGATCTAAGTTATATGATATAAAATGGCTCTTAAAGAAAAAGGGCTTTGAAAAAGGAGGGAATTATGACAGATGAATAGCACAGAGAGCACAGGTTGGGGTAAAAGGGAAGGACTTTACATTTTTCCACATGTTTTTGGGCTTTTCTTCACAACCCTTGGATAGGCCTTCAAGGAAGAGATTCCTCAATCTATACCTTTAAGGTGCTGCCTCCCTCACCAGCTGGGTTCTTTTTTTTTTTTTTTTTTTAATATTTATTTATTTATTTTGGCTGCGCCGGGTCTTAGTTGCACCATGTAGGATCTTCTTGGTGGCATGCGGGATCTTTAGTTGCAGCATGCAAGATTTTTAGTTGCGACATGCAGACTTCTTAGCTACGGCATGCATGTGGGATCTAACTCCCCAACCAGGGATCGAACCCGGGCCCCATGCATTGGGAGAGCAGAGTCTTACCCACTGGACCACCAAGGAAGTCCCACCAGCTGGGTTCC
>NW_006798798.1:6287286-6333164 GCF_000442215.2 Lipotes vexillifer | reverse complement strand
TCCCTACCTGTTCAATCTAATCACCTGGGCACCATCCTCCCACCATGTTCCTTGAAATCATCCAGGGCTCCTTCTCTTGCTCTAATAAGAAAATCACTTCAGGCTTAGGAATAGAGAGTCCTGTTTGTAAGAAAAAAAAAGAAGACATAATCATGCTGTTCCTGAATTCAAACCCAGTCCTCAAGAAAACAGGCAACAACATGAAGGACAAGAGGAAGGTGTAAAGCAAGGAGAAGATAAAGGTACCACAAAGTGCTGCTCATCTCCGAATCTACAATGTACAAAATAATTCCCACCCAGACAATTGAAAATACACCCAAAATTCACAAGTTATTTGGGAATAGAAATCCTTACCTAGGACTTCCCTGGTGGCACAGTGGTTAAGAATCCACCTCCCAATATAGGGGACACGGGTTCGATCCCTGGTCCTGGAAGATCCCACATGCCGCGGGGCAACTAAGCCCGTGCACCATAAATACTGAGCCTGTGCTCTAGAGCCCGTGCGCCACAACTACTGAGCCTGCGTGCCACAGCTATTGAAGCCCGTGCACCTAGAGCCCATGCTCTGCAACAAGATAAGCCACCGCAATGAGAAGCCTGTGCACCACAACGAAGAGTAGCCCCTGCTCGCCACTAGAGAAAGCCCACAACACAGCAACGAAGACCCAGGGCAGCCAAAAGTAAAGTAAATTAAATAAATAAATAAATAAATAAAAGAAATCCTTACCTAGTAAGACCAGGTTGCTGTAATTCTCCATCATTACATCTCTATATAAATCCCTCTGAGTAGAGTCCAGGCATTCCCACTCCTCCTGAGAGAAGTCTACAGCCACATCCCTGAACATCACCAACCCCTAAAATGACAAAACCATGTAGTACTGTTAAAATTAAAGGAAATGTTTTTCAGATCAAAGAAGAGATGGAAAAGGACACTGAGGGATGGAGAAAATACACTGAGCAAATGGGTTAAGCCAAAGATAGGGCAGAGTAAAAAAATTAGTGTAATTAGAACAAAGTGCCTCCATCTTCTTGAATATTCCTATTGCTGTAGACAAACCTCCTTCATACAGTGAGACATTCTCATTATCCCACGGCTAGGGCTAGGAATGAACAAAACACACATTTATTTACAGTTTCCCAAATAATGAAATGGAGTAGAAAAACACACAGCAAGCTGTAGGCCTGGAAAATTACTATTTGTTCTAATGATCATCCCTGACTTACCAATATTTTTATTGTGGAAACTTTCAAACATACAGAAAGTTGAAAGAACTGTATAGTGAACATCTGACGCTAATTACTACTTACAATAAACTCTTAAATATGAGCTCCTCCTTTCCCTTCTTTTTTTCTTACTTCTTAAAGGAAAAAGTCAGAATCTTTCTAAAATATTTACCAAACAAGCAAAACCTCTGTTGCACATAATAGGACTTTGATCTAATTAAAGTGTACACCAAATACTAAGAATCATCATTTTCAGAAAGTATCATAAGTATTTTTCCTTATAATGCAAGTTCTTTAATAAACTCTTTTTAACTGGATATATCTTTCATCTTAGGAAGGCAAGACATAACCATTCCATTATTTTGGATATTGAGATTGAACAAGATCTCTAAGTTCCTTTACAGCTTTGAAAGTCTAAAATTCTCAAAAACTTATGCATCTGGCTAGTCTTACTTGTTAAAAAGTTCAAAACTATAGAAAAGCTAACAGTATATTGTTTAGGGATAAATAGTAAAACAACTGTGAAAAGCAAGAGAATGATGACTACAAAATTTTCTTTACAGGTTACACTTTGAGAGGGAGGGCAGGGTACAAAAGGGTCTTCAATAGGCCTTCCTATTCTATGTGTTAAGTACATGAGTGTTCTATTATTCTTTTGTAGTAAGAAATATTTCATATTTTTTTAAAGGGGAACTCAAAAATTAACGAAAAATAAACAGGCCTGTAAAGATGAGTTATCCCATTCAACAATCATTTCCACTTCATTAAACCACAATTCTGAATCTGAAAAAAAAAACCCCACAATTCTGATATGGGAGGCCCAGTGGAATGTATTTAGGCTCCATCATAGACCACTGCACACAAATGGGAACACTGTTAGAAAAGAATGGGATGCTAGAACAGAAAAAAGAGTGCACACATTTATGGTCAATTAATCTATGACAAAGGAGGCAAGAATATATAATGGAGAAAAGACAGTCTCTTCAATAAATGGTGATGGGAAAACTGGACAGCTCCATGTAAAAGAATGAATTTAGAACATTCTCCTATACTATTTACAAATATAAACTCAAAATGGATTAAGACCTAAATGTAAGACCAGAAACCATAAAACTCCTAGAGGAAAACATAGGCAGAACGCTCTTTGACATAAATCACAGCAGTATTTTTTTGGATCTGTCTCCTAAAGCAAAGGAAATAAAAGCAAAAATAAACAAGTGTGACCTAATTAAATTTAAAAGCTTTTGCACAGCAAAGGAAACCATCAACAAAACGAAAAGACAACCTACGGAATGGGAGAAAATATTTGCAAATGATATGAGCAATAAGGAGTAAATTTCTAAAATATATAGACAGCTCATAGAACTCAACGTTTAAAAAAAAAAAAGCCGATTAAAAAATGAGCAGAAAGGGCTTTCCTGGTGGTGCAGTGGCTGAGAATCTGCCTGCCGATGCAGGGGACATGGGTTCGAGCCCTGGTCTGGGAAGATCCCACATGCCAGGGAGCAACTAGGCCCATGAGCCACAACTACTGAGTCTGCGCGTCTGGAGCCTGGGCTCCACAACAAGAGAGGCCGCGATAGTGAGAGGCCCGCGCACCGCGATGAAGAGTGGCCCCCACTTGCCGCAACTGGAGAAAGCCCTCGCACAGAAACGAAGACCCAACACAGCCAGAAATTAATTAATTAATTAATTAATTTTTAAAAAATCCAAATTCCTTTAAAAAAAAAATGAGCAGAAGAACTGAATAGACGTTTATCCAAAGACGTGAAGATGACCAACAGGCACATGAAAAGATGCTCAACATTGGCTAACCATAGGGGAAATGCAAATCAAAACCACAATGAGATACAAAATGGCTAAGTCTTAAATATAAGATGGGACACCATAAAACTCCTAGAAGAGAACACAGGCAAAACATTCTCTGTACCAATTGTACCAATGTTTTCTTAGGTCAATCTCCCAAGGCAATGAAAATAAAAGCAAAAATAAATAAATGGGACCCTAATCAAACTTACAAGTTTTTGTACAGTAAAGGAAACCACAAACTAAATGAAAAAACCAGCGTACGGACTGTGAGAAAATATTTGCAAATGATGCAACCAACAAGGGCTTAATTTCCAAAATACACAAACAGCTCACACAACTCAACAAAAACAACAACAACAAAACCCAGTCAAAAAATGGACAGAAGACCTAAATAGACATTTTTCCAAAGAAGACATACAGATGGCCAACAGGCACATGAAAAGATGCTCAACATTGCCAATTATTAGAGAAATGCAAATCAAAACTACAATGAGGAATCATCTCACACCATAATTTTAAAAATCTACAAATAACAAATGCTGGAAAGGGTGTGGAGAAAAGGGAACCCTCCTACATTGTTGGTGGGAATGTAAACTGGTACAGCCACTATGGAAAACAGTATGGAGGTTCCTCAAAAAACTAAAAATAGAGTGGCCATATGATCCAGCAGTCCCACTCCTGGGCATATATCTGGAAAAGATGAAAACTCTAATTCGAAAATATACATGTACCCCAGTGTTCATAGCAACACTATTATATACATATATACACATACCTCATCTTCTTTATCCACTCATCTGTCTATGGACATACACACACACACACACACACATACACACACACAATGGAATACTACTCAGCCATAAAAAAGAATGAAATCTTACCATTTGCAACAACATGGATGAACTTGGAGGGTATTATGCTAAGTGAAGTAAGTCGGACAGAGAAAGACAAATACTGTAGGATATCACTCATATGTGGAATCTAAAAAATACAACAAACTAGTGAACATAATAAAAAAAAAGCAGTAGACTTACAGATATAGAGAACAAATTAGTGGTTATCAGTGGGGGAGAGGGAAGGGAGGAAGGATAATATAGGGGTAGGGGATTAAGAGGTACAAACTATTATGTGTAAAATAAGCTACAAGGCTATATTGTACAACACAGGAAATATAGCCAATATTAATAACTATAAATGGAGTGTAACCTTTAAAAACTGTGAATCGGGGGCTTCCCTGGTGGCGCAGTGGTTGAGGGTCCGCCTGCCGATGCAGGGGACACGGGGTCGTGCCCCGGGCAGGGAAGATCCCACATGCTGCAGAGCGGCTAAGCCCATGAGCCATGGCTGCTGAGCCTGTGCGTCCGGAGCCTGTGCTCCGCAACAGCAAAAAAAAAAAAAAAAAAAAAAAAAAAAAAAAAACCTGTGAATCGTGTTGTACACCTGTAACTTATATTGTACATCAACCATACTTCAGTAAAGAAAAAAAAAAGAAGAGTGGGATACTAAGGGACAAGACCCTGCTGCTGGGTGCCATCACTCGCTCCCTGACAGAATGGGAGGACCTGAGATGGGTTCATAGATGAAGCTTAGTTGGGCAAGGAAGTTTCTAGATAAAGAAAAGAAATGTTGGGACTTCCCTGGTGGCGCAGTGGTTAAAAATCCGCCTGCCAAAGCAGGGGACACGGCTTTGAGCGCTCGTCCGGGAAGATCCCACGTGCCACAGAGCAACTAAGCCCGTGCACCACAACTACTGAGCCTGTGCTCTAGAGCCCGTGAGCCACAACTGCTGAGCCCGTGTGCCATAACTACTGAAGCCTATGTGCCTAGAGCCTTTGCTCCATAACAAGAGAAGCCACTGCAATGAGAAGCCCGCACACCGCAACGAAGAGTAGCCCCCGCTCGCCGCAACTAGAGAAAGTCCGTGCACAGCAACGAAGACCTAGCACAGCCAAAATAAATAAATAAATAATTTTAAATGCTTTATTAAAAAAATGAGATTTCACCTCACACACCTATTAGAATGGCTACTGTTAAAAAGCAACAAATAACAAATGTTGGTGAGGATGTGGAGAAAAGGGAGCCTTTGTGCATCACTGATGAGAATGTAAATTGGCACAGCCATTATGGAAAACAGTATGGAGGTTCCTCAAAAAAAATTTTTTTTTAATTACCATATGATCAAGCAATTCCACTTCTGGGTATTTATTTGAAGAAAACAGAAACACTAACTTGAAAAGATACATGCATCCACATGTTCATAGCAGCATTACTTACAATAGCCAAGACATGGAAGCAACCTAAGTGTCCATCAGTGAATCAATGGATAAAGAAATTGTGATGTATATATATATATATATATATATATATATATATATACACACACACACACACACACACACAATGGAATGTTATTCAGCCATAAAAAATAATGAAATTTCACCACTTGCAACAACATGGATGGACCTTGAGGGCATTATGCTAAGTGAAATAAGAGAAAGACAAATACCATATGATCTCACTTATATGTGGAATCTAAAAACAAAACAAAAAAACAAATTCATAGATGCAGACACTAGATTGGTGGCTGCCAGAGGTGGTGGTGGGGGAAGCAAAAATGGGTGAAAGTGGTCAGAAAGTACAAACTTCCAGTTACAAAGTAAGTCCTGGGGATGTAATGTACAACATGGTGACTATAGTTAATAGTATTATATTATAATTGAAAGTTGCTAAGAGATTAGATATTAAAAGTTCCCATCACAAGAAAAACGTTTGTAACTATCTGCAGTGATGGATGTTAACTAGACTTTTTGAGGTGATCATTTCATAATATATACATATATTGAATCATTATGTTTTACACCTGAAACTAATATGTTTTACGTCAATTATATCTCAGTTAAAAATTGGTAATAAGAGCTATGAAAAAATAAAACAGTATAAGGGAGATAGGAAGTGCGCTTGTTGAGATGCTATTTTATGTAGGGTGGTCAAAGAAGGGTTCTCCAATTTGGTGACAGGTGAGCAAAGTCTTGAAGAAGTGAAAGAGTAAGTGATGCAGATATCAGGAGCAAGAAAATGCCAGGCAGGGGAATCAGCAAGTTCAAAAGCAGAGGGGGCAGAATTAAGTTACCTAAAAATATATAGAAAATCAAGTCAGAGAGGCAGCCGAGAGCCAGATTACATTGGGCTGTGTAAGCCATTGTAGAAACTTTGGTTTTTACTCTGAGTGAGATGGGCAGCCACGGAAAGTTTTAAGCCAGGGAGTGATGACTTACATTTTGGAAGAATCACCCTGGCCACTGTGTTAAGAAGGAATGTTAGGCAGGCAATGAAAGAAGTAGGGGGATCAGTTAACAGGCTGTTGCAACATCAAAGGAGAGATGCCTGTGGCCTAGATGAGGACCAGCTGAACTTGTACATGCAAGGCTTTCAAGTTCCGAGTCACCCTCACTCAGCTGGGCACAGGCCTATCACCTTTCTCTCCACTATCTGGAACTGCCCCCCTTGCTCCCAAGAATAAATTAAGTCTAGCTAGAATTCCAAACTGTGGATGTTTGATAATCTAATTAAGTGCTATGCGAAGTTTAAAATGTCCAGCATTGCCTAAGCAATTCGATACATGCTGTCCACCTATAATGTTTTGATCACCTTATATCCCCTCTTTGCCCCTTCACGGCCACCCCCACCAGGGCACTATGGGGGCACAGGCCTCTGGAGAAGAAAGAAGTTGTTGTCATTTCAGAAGAAGGAAGTATTCATGGATGTGGTCAAATCCATGAGTGGCTGTGGAGGACAAATGGATAAATCCTGTCCAGAGGAACATCTTCAAGGACGTGATAATAGAGAAGTAAGGAAACATAGTTCTACTAATTGAGAAGTTCCCCTATTATTCATAATCTGCCCTTTAAGACATCTATTTTCCTTCATGTGAATCTCCAGGGAGCTTCTGAAGAGCTTGACTCTAGCTAAGAATTGGTTTGATATTTACTGAGCTTCAACTGACAGCTCTAAAGCGTCTTCATTTTGAGGACCTCACATTCCTTTGGCCCTTTTACAAATAACTTCTGTTCCTAAAAAATTAGGGAGGAGATTTAACTATACAATTTCTTGAGTACTTTCTCTTTATTTTATTTTTAAATTTTATTTATTTATTTTTGGCTGCGGGGGGTCTTCGTTGCTGTGCGCAGGCTTTCTCTAGTTGCAGCGAGTGGGGGCTACTCTTCGTTGCGGTGCGCAGGCTTCTCACTGCGTTGGCTTCTCGTTGCGGAGCACAGGCTCTAGGCATGCGGGCTTCAGTAGTTGTGGCTTGCGGGCTCTAGAGTGCAAGCTCAGTAGTTGTGGCGCACGGACTTAGTTGCTCCGCGGCATGTGGGATCTTCCCAGACCAGGGCTCGAACCCGTGGCCCCTGCATTGGCAGGCTGATTCTTAACCACTGCACCACCAGGGAAGCCCTTCTATTTATTTTAAATTGCTTAATGTTAGTCATAATAATGAAAATGGATATGTTCTATCTCAAACATATTTTTACTTAGCTGCATAAAATGCCACCTTATATTGGGATTTACTTAAAATTTCCCTATTTGAGGGCTTCCCTGGTGGCGCAGGGGTTGGGAGTCTGCCTGCCAATGCAGGGGACATGGGTTCGTGACCCGGTCCGGGAGGATCCCACATGCCGCGGAGCGGCTGGGCCCGTGAGCCATGGCCACTGGGCCTGCGCGTCCGGAGCCTGTGCTCCGCAAGGGGAGAGGCCACAACAGTGAGAGGCCCGCGTACCGCCAAAAAAAAAAAAAATTTCCCTATTTGTGAAAAGTAATTTTGGATTTTATTATCTCAAAGGTTGTCCCAAAGTGTTATAGTCTCTGCTTTTAGATCTATCCGTGGTTCTACCATTTTTGTAACCCTTAGTGAATTTCATTCCAGTCCTCCTTCCCTTTAGATATCTGGTGATGGAGTCCATGGATTCCAGATTGAGAACTCCAACGAGGACCATTTGAGAATTTAATTCAAAATAGACCTGGAAACTGGTCCAAGTATTTACTCACAAATTACCTGGCAAATCCCTTGTCCTATTGGTATAGAACTCTTTGATCAAGAACCCATGTCATTCCTACTCCAAAAATATTGGCAAAGTGAAAGATCTTATCACCTGTTTGGACTGAGACTAACCAAAACCAACCCATAAGTTGCATGGCTTTTGCTTGGTGTGTGGTATGGTGTGTGCCACATATGCACTCATCTTATTTTCAACAATTCAGTTGTTATGATGAAGCCTCTGTATTTGCCTCACTAGGCCAGCAGAGATCTCAGAGGAGATATGGCACACAGGAGAAACTGCCAAATTAATACTAAGATGGAGGGGACATATAGGAAACTGGGTCTCTGGGTCTAACCCCAAGGCCTCCATTATGTATCCAAATGGGAAGTACTAAGGACAAGGTCTCTTGAATGGGCTTTTGGTAGTCAGGAATTGTCAGAAGAGGAAAAAAATATATGCCTTGAAAAACAAAGATTTCAGGGAAGAAAGAAAAAATCCCAAAGCACTTTGATCTTGGCTTTTGGATGTTCAAAAACCATTCTTTCCTCTTAGTGAGGTAACTGAGGAAAAAAGAAGAAACTGATGAGACACTTAGCTTTTCTTGGGATCCCACACTTTCTCCAGCCCCTCTCCACCCACACACACATACAGAGGAAGGTCAGGGAAGACAAGAATCCAGCCCAATGCAGTTACAGGAAAAGAGCTACAATCTATCATGGGCTCACAAATTACTCCTAGGTATGGAGTGGTGAAGCCACACTTGCACCATCACAACCCACCCACCATGGCACACATAGTGCTATACAAGGTCACCCGGTTACATATAACCCCACACACATACCTAGGGGACACACAAGGTCTCTATCGCACAGCCACAGGACTCCCCGCACCCACACACTAAGGTCATATTAGTTGCATCTGCACAGTCACAGGCGCCTGATACCACAGTCTCAGTCCTCCAAATCCTAGGCACACGGTGCTGCACACATTCAAAAAATCACACACCCATTACCGGAACACACAGTTCCAAATGCACAGTCACCTGCCCTCTACATCCCCCACAATGGCGCACAATGCAGTAACAATCACATACCCTTTCTGGGAACACGTACAGTCACAAGCACCCCACTCCATCACCCAGAGTGATCACCACATACTGTCACCATCACACACTGCGAAGACACACTGTAACAATTACACACACACACACACACACACACACACGATCTCCTCTCTTCTGCTCGCTCCGGACACGAAAGGCCGGGGCCCCAACTCCTCACCCTTGTCCTTCCCTAGTTCCGGTCTGGTCCAAAGTAGCTAAGTTGCACCGGGTTCCAAACACCCCTCAGCAGCTAACTCCGCGGAGCCAACGGCCCCCACCACTGCAAAACTCAGCAGCGAAATCCCGCGGGACATAGCGTGGGCCTGCGGATTTCTCTGGGAAATGTAGTCCAGAGGCTGAAAACGGGACCCCCCGATTCCTCTCAGCGCGGAAGCTAGGTTTGCGCTCATCCACCGCCTCTCTGCACCAATCAGAAGCGCAAGGCCCGGACGCCAAGCGGTTCGCAGATGGAGCCGGCATACCTGCTGGAGTTGCCAGTCCTACCCATCTCTGGCAGCTCAGTTATCGCCCGTAAGCAAAAGGCGAGACCGCAAGTTCGCCTCTTAAGCAGCTCCGAGTCGCAGAGCCTCTGGGAAACGTAGTTCACGCCAGAAAAGCAGCCAATCGGCCAGAATGCAAGCGAACTGATTATTTTCAGCTGGTCCTGGTCCCCGTGACCCAACCCGCCGGGCCCGGGAGATTTCTGGAGGTTCTAGTTCGCCTTCGGAATGCAGAGGGGATGACACACTTTTCATCTTTGTCCGTCGGGTGAGTCCAGGCCTCGGTCCGCGCAGCGCTCAGGGTAAGAGTGAAGGTGGGACCTAATCTTCTCTTTCTGGACTGTATTGAAGAGGCGACAGAGAAGAAATCACGATCTTGAAGAGTGTGTGTGTGCGCGTGCGTCTCTGCACTCAGGTGAGGAAGAGGGCGGGGCAGAGGATGCTGAAGATGCTGAGTTGTGACCGCAGGTGTGACTGGGTGTTGTGTATATGTGAATGTGTGTCACCTGTTTGGGAGACCAGGCTTGTATCTGTGTAACAGAAATTAACCTCTGTTAGGCTTTTGTAAAATGATAAAAGAGGGTATCTTTATGGGGCATCAATTTTATTAGAAGGTTGACAGAATTTTTTTTAATCTACTATATGCTAAACAACATTAACGGGTTATGTTAAAATAGGCACTTTTACTATGGATTAGAATGCAAGTTCAACATGCTTTTAAAGCAAGAAGGAAGATTGCAAAGTAATTTATTACGAGATGCTTGGTTTTATCTGTCCCAGACCCTCAAGTATAGACACTCTCCTCTACAGTGAAACTACTAAAATATTTGGGTTTAAATCTGCCACCTTACTATTTGTTTTCTGTTTATTCCACCTGTTCACAATCTTAACATTTTCAAAGAGTACAGATTAGTTATTTTGTATAATGTTCTTCAATTTGGGTTTACCTGATGTGTCCTGATCATTTATACATTTTGGGGAGGAAAATCCCATAAATGATGCTATGCTCTTCTTGGTTTATTTTATCAGCAGACACGCAATGTCAATATGTTCCATTACTGGTAATGTTAACTTCCCCCCCCTCCCCCAGATCTTAGTTCCCTTACCAGGGATGGAACCAGTGCCCCCTGCATTGGGAGCACAGAGTCTTAAACACTGGACCACCAGGAAACTCCCAGGTTTTATTACTTATAGTTTAAATGGTGTCCATAAGATTTCTCCACTGTAGAGTTAATTAATGAGTATGTTCGATTTATCAGTGAATAAATAAAAAGAAGCCAGCTGACAAAGGAGCCTGGGAAATGTAGTGTACAGAGTCCCAATCCCAGCATTACAGAGAACCATATAGAACCATATACACTGTTTCAGTTCAGTGTGGGACTGAAACACAATAAATGAATAACCAGCATATGACCATCTTGGGAATTTCCTTCACCTCTTATGTTGGATTACAGGTTTCCTGGAGCTTATGTCTTCTTTTTTTCTTTATTTAGTCTCACATTTTAATTTTTTTTTAAATCCTCCATTAGCACCTTGAGAAAGATTAATTTGGAATAAAATTTTGGGGCCCTTACAAGTCTAAAACGTCTTTATTCTAACCTCTTTTGGATGGTAGCTTAACTAGGTTTGGAATTTTAGGTTGGATATAATTTTCCCTTAGAATTTTGAGAGAATTACACCATTGTCTTCTAGCTTACACTTTTTAACTTAAAGTATGATGACAATTTGACTTGTATTTTGTTGTTATTTCTCTTTAGAAGCATTCTTAAATGCTTCTCTTCACACCTAGTTTTCTGAAACTTCACAAAGGTGTGCTCTGGTATGAGTCTTTTTGGTTCATTGTATGGGGTATTCAGTGGACCCCTTTATGTTGAAGAATTGTGACCTATATTTCTAGAAATGTTAAATTTTCTGAAATTTTCCTCCATTCAGTTTTCTCCTCTCTCTTTCTGGAACCTTCTCTTTCTGGATGTTGAAATTCCTGATTTTATCTGTTATCTTTCTCATCTTTTATTACCTTATTTTTTAACTTTTTTCCCCCCTACAACTGAGTGATTTCCACAACTCTTTCCCATATCTGCTATTAAATCTTTAATAATAGGTATTTTATTTTTAATTTCCAAGAGCAGTTTTTATATACATGTTAATTGTTTCCTGGATATAAGATCTCCTCTTACCTCTTGGTGCTATTGTAGGGGGATTTGGGGTGGCTTTTTCCTGTGTGTGTATTTTTCTGTTCCTTAACTGTATTCATCTCCTTACTTCTTTTTTTTATTGTTTTCATCTGTCTTTCATATTACTAGGTTTACATTTACATAGTGCTAAGCTTTCCCTAGTTTGTTGATTAATACTGTCCATTCATCATTTATTAATAATGCGCTAAAAAGATGACCGTTGTTAGGCCTCAAAACAGGCCACCCCAAGAAATGCCACAATGGCATATTGATTGTTTTGAATTAAAGTTACTTGAGAAACAGCTAGTGGGGAAAAATGATTTAAAAAACACTCTGACCCCCTTCTTTCCCCTGAAAGCAGGAAATAAATCTCCCATGTAAAACTATCCTCCCTATACCAAGAGAATAAAAACCATCCTTATCACCAGAGTTAGGGAATTCAAGGCTAAGAAAGCTGTATAAACGAACTTTTTTACTGCTTCGATAGTCTGCTCCGCCAAGCACAAGGCCCTTTGTTAAATCTTCACAAATAATTGTTCTTTTGTCAGGGGTCCCATTTCTATGAGACCTTCATGCATATAAATTAAATTGTTTTTTTTTTCTCCTGTTAACCTGTCTTGAGTCAATTAAATTATTAGGTCAGCCAAAAGAATTCAAGAGGGGGGGGATTTAATGTAATAACAATAGGTAGATAGATAGGGCTTGTCAACTTGTGAACTTCAGTATAGATTTCAGACATTTCTTTGTCAGCCCCAAAATGTTAGCATTATAGCTTTTCTCCTAGGCTATTCCATTTCTCCAGAGAAGAGCCTTCTCACCTCTTGACTGCCAGAATTTTGAGGGTCCAATAGTGATGAGGTTCCACCATTTGTTTTTTATGTATTTTTAAAATTTTATTTATTTATTTATTTTTGGCTGCATTGGGTCTTCGTTGCTTCGCATGGGCTTTCTCTAGTTGCGGCGAGTGGGGGCTACTCTTCGTTGCAGTGCTGATGGCTTCTCTTGTTGTGGAGCACAGGCTCTAGGTGCGCAGGCTTCAGTAGTTGTGGCACACGAGTTCAGTAGTTGCGGCTCGCAGGCTCTAGAGTGCAGGCTCAGTAGTTGTGGTGCACCAGCTTAGTTGCTCTGTGAGATCTTCCTGGACCAGGGCTCAAACCCGTGTCCCCTGCATTGGCAGGCGGATTCTTAACCATTGCACCACCAGGGAAGTCCCCCATTTATTTTTTATTATAATTTTTTATTAAAGTATAGTTGATTTACATTCCACTATTTTTTTAATCCCCTGATTTCAGCATGGTGCCTCTGCCATCTGCTTTTCTTCATAGCCTTGTGTCTAAAGCTTCCCTGATTCAATTTCTCTAGGGAATAAATATTCTATTCTTTGCCAGGATGGTGTGGTAGTGTATTATCTATTTCTGCATCACAAATTGCCTTACAATGTAGCAGCTTAAAACAACAGATATTTATTCTCTGAAACAGTTTCTGAGGGTCACAAATCTGGAAATAGCTTAGCTGGGTGATTCCAGCTCAGGGTCTCTTGTGAGGCTGCAGTCAACCTGCTGGCCAGACTTGACTGGGACTGGGACATTTGCTTCCAAGGTAGATGGCTCATTCACATGGTTTCTAGTAGTCCCTTGCTGGCTATTGTCAGAAACCTTCAGTTCCTTGTTACCTGGGCCTCACAGGGCTGCCTGAGTGCCCTAACGACTGGCTTAATAGATTACCCCAAAGACTGGCTTAATAGATTATCCTAAGAGCAAGTGATACAAGAAAGACCACAGTGCCTTTTATGATCTGGGTTCAGAGGTCTCATCCCATCACTTCCACCATAATCTGTTCATTACAAATCCAAAGTCATGAAGATTTACCCTTATGTTTTCTTCTGGATTTTATAGTTTTAGCTCTTATGTTTAGGTCTTTGATCCATTATGAGTTAATTTTTGTATATGGTGTGAGGCAAAGGTCTGACATCATTCTTTTGCATTGATTTTCCCAGCACAGCACCATTTGTTTAAGAGACTATTCTTTCCCCATTGAATGGCCTTGGCACTCTGGTTGAAAATCAATTGACCATAGATGTATGGGTTTATTTGGGGACTCATTCTATTCCATTGATCTATCTCTATCATTATTCTAGTAACACACTGTTTTGCTTTGTAGTAAATATTGAATTGTATCTCTTCCCCAGTCTCTTCCTTCCTAGGCTTTTCAGTCTGTCTGCTGCTTGCTCTATTATTTTTTTTTCATGGATAGCTGTGTGTAGTATATGCCTTTGAATACTTTTGACAAAAGCCTCCCAGGGGGCCACTCCAACCCTTACAGAGTTCTGAGAGGGGAGAAGAGAAACAAAGGCAAGCCCCTGTGCTGATCACTCAGGGAGCCACCAAACAGGTCAAAATAAGCACAGTTCTTTGGGAACAAGTCTGTATTGTCCACTATGGCACCAACAAGCTGCACGAGGAATGCAGGCCACCATACCCACAGCCACCTCTGAGGTGCGAGATAGTAGGCTGGTATGCCAAATGCCACAGTTCCTTCTACTGAAATTTAGCAGCTTCTTTCTTCGTTAAGTACTCCCTTGGTTTTTGTAAATTTTTAATTAGATTCAATAGTTATGAAAAGTTGATTCTGACAATTTTTGCCAGCTTAATCATTGCTTCATTGGAGGGATGGATCCATGGAGCCCCCTATTCCACCATTCTCAGTGACATCACACCCATTTCTACAAGTTATGCTTTACATATTCTACAGCTCTGTTGTTTGGTACATACACATTTAGGATTTATACATTTGAATAAACATTCCTAAAGGATATTTTCACTAGGTAGAGAACTCTGGGTTGGACAGTTTTGCTTTTTCTTTCACCACTTGAAAAATGCTGTGCCACTTCCTCCATTTCTGATGAAAAATTTGTTGTCATTCAAATTGTTTCCTCCTATAGATAAGGTGTCATTTCTCTTTTTGCTTTCAAGATTTTTTCTTTAGTTTTCAGAAGTTTGATTATAGACAATCTTTTTTTTTTTTTTTTTTTTTTTTTGCTGTACGCGGGCCTCTCACTGTTGTGGCCTCTCCCAGTGCGGAGCACAGGCTCCGGACGCGCAGGCTCAGTGGCCATGGCTCACGGGCCCAGCCGCTTCGCAGCATGTGGGAGCTTCCCGGACTGGGGCGCGAACCTGAGTCCCCTGCATCAGCAGGCAGACTCTCAACCACTGCGCCACTAGGGAAGCCCCCAGAAGTTTGATTATAATGTGTCTTGGCTGGGGTTTTTTTTTTTTTTTTTTTTTAACCGTTTGAGTTTTTCTCAGCTTCTTGAATCTGTATGTCTTTTGCCATACTGGGGATATTTTCAGCCATTATTTCTTCAACTATTTATTTAGCCCTGCCCTCTTTTTCCCCCTCCCTGTGGGACTCCTGTGACACAAATATTAGATCTGATTTTGTTTTCAGTTCATTTTCTCTTTGCTTTCAAACTGAATGATTTCCATTGTCTGTCTTCAAATTCACTGAGTCTTTCTTTCCTCTGTACCTTTCACACTGCTATTGAACCCATCCACTGAGTTTTGTTTTGTTTTTTATATTTTCAATTATTGTATCTTTTTTTTAAGAAGATGTTGGGGGTATGGGTTTATTAATTTATTTTTATTTATTTTTGCTGTGTTGGGTCTTCATTTCTGTGCGAGGGCTTTCTCTAGTTGTGGCAAGCGGGGGCCACTCTTCATCGCGGTGCGCGGGCCTCTCACTATCTCGGCCTCTCTTGTTGTGGAGCACAGGCTCCAGACGCGCAGACTCAGTAGTTGTGGCTCACAGGCCTAGTTGCTCTGCGGCATGTGGGATCCTCCCAGACCAGGGTTCGAACCCATGTCCCCTGCATCAGCAGGCAGACTCTCAACCACTGCGCCACCAGGGAAGCCCTCAATTATTGTATCTTTCAATTCTAAAATTTCCATTTGATTCTTCTTTATGTTTTCTATTTCTTTTTTTTTTTTAAGGGCATTTTTTTTTTAAATAAATGTATTTATTTTATTTATTTATTTTTGGCTGGGTTGGGTCTTCATTGCTGTGCACAGGCTTTCTCTAGTTATGGAGAGCAGGGGCTACTCTTTGTTGCAGTGCACAGGCTTCTCATTGCGGTGGCTTCTCTTGTTGCAGAGCATGGGCTCTAGGCATGCGGGCTTCAGTAGTTGTGGCACCCAGGCTCAGTAGTTGTGGCTTGCAGGCTCTAGAGCGCAGGCTCAGTAGTTGTGGTGCACAAGATTAGTTGCTCCGTGGCACATGGGATCTTCCAGGACCAGGGCTTGAACCCATGTCCCCTGCATTGGCAGGTGGATTCTTAACCACTACACCACCAGGAAAGCCCCATGTTTTCTATTTCTTGCTCAAACTTTCTATTTCTCATTTGTTTCAAATGTGCTTTTAATTGCTCATTAAAGCATATTTATGATGATTGCTTTAAAATCTTCATCAGATCATTCTAACCTGTCATCTATGTTGGCATCTATTGATATTTTTAATAGAATTTATTTTTTAGAGCAGTTTTAGGTTCAAAGCAAAACATCTTCATTTTATTGGACTTCACTTTATTGTGCTTCACAGATATCACATTTTTTACAAGTTGAATGTCTGTAGCAACCCTGCCTTGAGCCAGTCTATCAATGCCATTTTTCCAACAGCATTTGCTCACTTTGAGTCTCTGTGTCACATTTTGATAATTGTTGCAATATTTCAAACATTTGCATTAATATTATATTTGTTATGATGATCTGTGATCAGTGATCTTTGATGTTACTACTACAACTTGCTGATGGCTCAGATGACAGCATTTTTTAGCAATGAAGTATTTTTTAACTAAGGTATGTACATTTTTTAGGCATAATTCTGTTGCACACTTAGCAGACTACAGTATGGTGTAAACATAACTTTTATATGAACTGAGAAACCAAAAAATTCGTGTGACTCACTTTACTGTGATATTTGCTTTATTGTGGTGGTCTAGAACTGAACTCACAATATCTCCAAGGGATGACTATATTGATTTTTATTCAAGTTGAGATTTTCCCCATTTTGTGAAATTTTCTAGTTTTCCTGTAATTTTCTATTGAAGTGTGGACATTTGGGGCATTATGAGACTAGATCTTATTTAAACCTTCAGTTTGGGCTGGCTTCCTCTGATACTGTCATAGCTGAGAGAGCTGGAGACACGACCTTGTTTCTGCCAGCTGTGGGTAGAAGTCTAGGTTCCCAATTCAGCCTTCTTTGACACCTGAGGAGGGGAAGGCCTCCTCGTTATTGCTGAACAGGGATGGAAGTTCCAGCTCCCCTTTAGGCATCCACTGGTAATCACCATGGCTGGGATGGATAAGACTATATATTATAACCGTCCCCCAGGTGGTCTCCACTGACACTACAGGGGTTTGTATGGTCTCATTAACACTGGGCAGTGGTGAAAGTACTGACTTTCCAGTAGGTCTCCCTGAGACCACCCAGTAGAGAGGTTGAGGGATGCAGGTGCCTCATTACTGCTCAGTAGAAGTCATAGCTCCCCAAAGGGTCTACACTGACACCATGGGTGGGAGTGCTGTCTCATTACCACCCAGTGGGGATAAAAGTCCCAACTCCTTAGTCGTCCTTTTCTGAAACCACCCCTGTGAAGGAGAGGTAGGGTTGGAGCACCTTTACAGCCTGGTGAGGCTTTACACGGCCTTTGCTGGTATGGGTGGGGCCACTCTTTTCTGTGGTGTTTGGCTTGAGTAGAGCAGCTATTATCTAAAATTTTTTTGTCTTACTAGGCTGTCCCTTTCCTTGTTCTTTGGCTAGAGAACGGGCTTTTTCCTGAGGCTTTTTCTTTCTACATCAATTGGCATTCCAGGGTTGCCAGCTTCTTCAGCTCCAAGAGTCTCAGATGTACAAGGCAAAAAGAAAACCCAGAAAACTAACCACCATGTTATTCCTTAGGTCCCATGGTTCCAACCATGTCCACCTTTCAAAGTCTTGTTTGTTTTCTGTAAATATTCAGAGTTTTTATTTGTTCTTAGCAAGAGAAATAAGGAAAAATACACCTACTCAATCTTCCTGAAGCAGAAGGCCCTCTTCTACTATTTTTAAATGATTACTTAATCTTATACTGTTCTTTTTGTTATCTGGCTGCATTGGGTCTTAGGTCTTGGGTCATTGCTGTGTGTAGGCTTTCTCTAGTTGCAGCGAGTGGGGGCTACTCTTCATTGCAGTACACGGGCTTCTCATTGTGGTGGTTTTTCTTGTTGTGGAGCACAGGCTCTAGGCGCACAGGCTTCAGTAGTTGTGGCTCGCAGGCTCAGTAGTTGTGGCACACAGGCTTAGTTGCTCTGTGGCACGTGGGGCCTCCCCCGACCAGGGCTTGAACCTGTGTGCCCTGCACTGGCAGGCGGATTCCTAACCACTGCACCACCAGGGAGGCCCAATATACTGTTTTTTTCTGGCTCTTTTAAATGTCTATTATACATATAGAGCATATTCTGGATGTATTTTTATGTTTTTCCTTTCATAATCTGTGTCATTTTTCTCAGTCCTTATCAAGCTGTTAAGATTGAGTGATTTGGTACTCTGCCATATCCATCCTGCTAACTGTAGTTGCTGAGTCCAATTGCTTCATTTTATTGGCCTCTGTTCACTTGTAAAGGGATTGGAATAAATAGCCTTTAGCTTCCCAATTTATCTCTAAAGATGCTCTATTACAATAATGGTTTGGAAACTAATGGTTAATTCCTAACTGTGTAAAATTCTATTTCCTCATCTGTAAAAAAAAAAAAAAGAAAATGGTTAACTACTAGCTATGTAAATTCTATTTCCTCATCTGTAAAATGGAAATAAGTGACTACACTTCATAAACTTGACATGAATATTGACACACTATAAAAGACTCAATGACTGGTAGTTATTATACAAAAACCTATGATTCCTGAGAGGAAAAAGGCAGAGAAGAATAGGAAAGGCTCAGTGGAAGAGTGACAACTGATCTCTGCCTTTGATGAATATATTTTGATAGCTGGTAATTGACAATTATAATGGATGGACATTCCAAACAGAGGAAAAGGCACAAGAAATGTTGCTACTGTGGAAAAGAGCAAAGCAAGTTCTGGGACCATTAAGCAATCTATGTTTAGTTGACATATAAAGTACATGCTCTAAATTAGTGACAGATTAAATTAGAAAAGTAGAAAATAAATAAAATATGAAAGACCTTGAATAATGTGGTAAGTTCAGTTTTCTTTTCAAGAATTGAAGAATGATAGGGACATTTATTCTTCATATAGCAATGAGATAAACAAAGTTGTCTTTCAGATTTCTCTGGGAGATAAAAGGAGATTGCATGTTTACCCAAAGACCACATTCTGCATAGTTCTATCATCTCAAAAAATTTGCTTCTCTGGCAATTTCCTTCCTGGATTATGTATCAGACTGGAATCTCCCAATTAACTCAGCAACCCAGGCAATCATTTCACTGTTTCCACTAAATGAAGTTAGGAAGAATAAAAATTGGTTCTGATTACATGTGAAAAGGATGGATGACTGTCTGCAATGGTCCAGAGTCCTTACACCAGAAAGCCAAACAGAACTGTGAGGCCTCTTAAGCCCCACTTTTCCGTCCTGTCAGCACAACCTTTACAGTCAACCATATTAACCCGCACTTCCGCTGTAATACTGTCTGTGCCTACATTTCATTTTGCCCTTGGAAATGCCAGTTGTATCACAAACACTGCAAATGTGCTAAACCTCAACAGTAAAGGTTTTACCTCCATTTTCTGCCTTAATTTAGCCATACTTTTTCTAAGGATTTCTCTTCCTCTTTAGGCCTCTAGAGTTGATGTTGCTCATTTCCCATGCTTCACATCCCACGGATCCCAGAAAAAGGGTGGGTGTTATTTTTTATTGCCTACACATTTGTATCCCTCATTCTTATATAAAAGTCCTTCAGTGAGAGCTATGTCATATGCTTATATCACTTCCTATACTTCAAACTACTGTAACCTGTTCAAAACTCATTCTGGGAATATAGTTTTGAGAAAAACTTATGGATCTAAGTTTTGTTTTGTTTTTTTAATAAACTGTTGCATTTCAGCTAGACTTGCTCTAACTCATGCTGGTAGTTTTAAGGACTTATGTACCTATGCTTATTTTCACAGAAACTGCTGTTTCAACTAGGTTTACTGATTTCCAGGTTGTGGGTTATATTATGCTTCCCAAAAAGATATGTTTAAGTCCTAACCCCAATACCTGTGAATGTGACTTTATTCGGAAACAGGGTCTTTGCAGATGTAATCAAGCTAAGATGAGATCACACTGGATTAAGGTGGGCCCTAAATCCAATAATTTGTCATAAAGAGAAGTTTTGGACATACAGAGGAGACAAGGGGAATAGGATCATGTGAAGAGATTGGAGTGATGCAGCTACAAGCCAAGGAATGCCTGGGGCTACAAAAGTTGTAAGAGGCAAGGAGGGATTCTTCCCTAGAACCTTCAAAGGGAGCATGGCCCTGATCACACCTGTGGGTTTTAGACTTCTAGCCTCCATAACTGTGAGAGAACAAAGTACCACAAACTTGGTAGCTTATCAAAATATCTGGTGGCTTGTTTTAAGCTTTGTGGTACTTTGCTATGGCAGCCCTAAGAAACAAACATTCCTCAGTGACTGAAAACTTCAACAGCAGTTTTTGAATTTTCTCTCTCTAGTTCCATTATCATTATCTGCATGGAAAACTTACCAATTGGCTTGTCCGCCTCTTCTGTCATATACTTTCACAATGGTAGAGAATAGTAATGAAAGAGCACATATCATGTGCATTATAAACTTAAGTTTAAAAAGGGAAATATATGTCACTTTCATTTATGCAATCAGATTTGAAAGCTTAAAATACTACCAAACTTATTCCAGTAGGACTCCAAATTGGCCAAACAGGAATTCTACAAGGAATGCCATAAATGGACTTCTGTTGTTCACTTTTAGTACACAATAAAAGATAGAAAAAATAAAGACACATTTTTTTAAAAGATAGAAAAAAATAAAAGGAAAAAACTCAAAATCATCCATAATCCCAGCTATTCAGGATTACCACTCTAACATTTGCTAACCATCCTTCTTCATATTTTATTCTGAACGTGTACAGTATATTTGTATAGAAATGGTTACTTATTTTACATCTTGTTTTGTTGGCTTCCCTATCACACTGTAGATAATTATGTATTTCTGTTGCACTGTAAAAACACGAGGGCAGTGGAGAAAGTGACCTGAGGGTAATAAAATGTGCAACTTACACATAGCCCTCTGAGAAGGCCAGGCCTGAATGGTTATATATAATTGATGGGTGAGGAAATAGTGCCCTGAGTAGGAAAAGCCAGGTCTGCCATGACACAATTTGGGCCAGCTCCCATCTCTTTCAAAGAACTCCATCTCCCATCATTTTAGGCATTCAATAATAAGGGATTAAAAAATGATGGAAATGATCATGAATTTCTCTTGCATTGGCTTTTCTCCTGATAGTTTTACAATACCTGGTTAATTTGTCAATTTCTCTCTGTAGTTCTTTTAATTTGTTTTATTAATATTCTCAGGCTATATTATTTAGCAACATACATGATTAGAATTATATCTTCCTTAGTGAACTGAAATGTTTACTGTTCTCTAGTGCCTTTATCTCTAGTAATGTTTTCCTTAAAGACTACTTTGTCTGTTATTTAAATACAACAGCTTTCTCTTAGATACCATTTGCCTGGCATATCTTTTTCTGTATTTTTCACCTTTCTGTCCTTATCTTTTCAGAGATACACTTTGTAAAATGGCTTATAGCTGCTTTTAAAAAAGAATCCTATTTCATGATCTTTACTTTTAACTGAAAAGTTGAGCCTATTTACATTTCCTTGATTAATGATGTACTTATGATTTATTTCTACTACTCATTATATGGGTTTCTACTTATCTCTCATTTTTGTTGTTGTTTCCTCCTCATTTTTCTGCCTTTCTTTGGGTTGTTTTTTTTCTCACTCCATTATGTTCTTCTACTTTAGAAGTTTTCTCTCCCTGCCACCCCTCATTCCCTTTCTTAGTGGCTACTCTGGTTATTTCAGCACGTACACTTAAATCAGTACATCTGCCATCTTCCTGAAATAAAAGGATCTTACAGTGCTTTAACCCAGTAACTCATTCACAAAAGTTTACGTCTCAAAACTTTAGTTTTGTTACCACCACAAAACAGACATTATCATGGTTTTATAGTCACTATTCCTTAA
Source organism: Lipotes vexillifer (assembly GCF_000442215.2). Taxonomy (NCBI): domain Eukaryota; kingdom Metazoa; phylum Chordata; class Mammalia; order Artiodactyla; family Lipotidae; genus Lipotes; species Lipotes vexillifer. Next base: position 6,311,056 of record NW_006798798.1, on the reverse strand, counting down.
TAAAAACATTTATATTAAACATCCTTTTGTATAAATATTCAACCCTTGGTATATTTTAGTCTGGTCTCCGGTATTTTCTCCTGTTTTACATATCAACCTATTTTCTACAAGATTCCTGATGTAGCATTGCTAGGAATTCCCTGGCTGCATGTGCTAATTAACACAGCTAATGCAGATGTACCCTAAAGTTCACTCCTCTAACCATCTGCATTTTCAGTTCTGTAGGATGACAATCTCATTATATAGAACTTTCATTCAATAACATACTCTCAAAATTTCATGTGGCAGGATATGTGAATAAATGTCTCTCAAGTCTGATATTCATCCTAGGGTAGAAAAATAATCATTAGAGAAAAGCCATCATTAGTATATTCTGGGTCAATTCCACAATACCCCCCTTCCCTGCCCCAGGGCACGCAGTTCAAATTGGACACATCTTAGGAACGTCTGAAATGAGGGGTGACTGTTGAGGAAAAAGGAATTTTTACTGAAAAATTCGAGACTTAATTAAGATATATTTTATTGGGGACCTATGAGCATGTTTCAACACTTCAGTATGAGAGACCTCCTTTATCTCCTCAAATCTTGCACATTCCTTCCTCCGCTTTCGTTCTAACCAATTTCATCTTTCACTGAGAAAATACAATTAACCAAACAGAAACTTCCTTTTATTCTCCCCACCACCAAATTCTCAGATCTGCTTGCACTGACACATATTCTCTTCCCTCCTATTCAGAGAAAGTAACCCAGTTCCTATCAACCACTAACTGGGTCATCTCTGCAACAGCTCATCTTCTCCCGGCCTCCCAAATACTTTTGCCCTGAAGTGTTACCTTACAGTTTACAAATATACTCTACCCAGCTTTAATAACAAACCAAAACCAAAGAACCAAAACTCCCTTCCTTTATCTCACATCTGCCTCAAACTAACTTACCTCTGGGCTTCTAGTGAAACACTTAAAGGGTAGTCTACTTGTGCTGCCACTCTTCCTATCTTTATGTTCACCCTTTAACTCTAAAAATGATAAACATTTATCAAGCACTTAACGTGCTGAGTACTGTTCTAAGATTTTTTTAAATGTTAATTATTTCTTAATCCTTACAACTCTATGAGATGATGTACTGGAGATAAGGCAACTGAGGCACAAATGTTACAAAACTTGCAGAAAGCCTCAGAAATAGTGGCAGGAAGTTTTCAAACCTGAGAGCAGAGCCAAGTTCTTATCAATTTACCCTATGCTAAAGCAATGTGGTTTATGACCCCCGCAGTCCACCAAAAAGGCTTTTGAACAGGTTTACAGTGGCCTACATACTGCCAAATTTAAAGGACACTGGCTCATCATTTAATTTTGTAGTAAAATCAACAGAATGACCATTTCTATCTTCATATACTTAGTTTCCTTGGCTTCTAAGACACCATACTCTAAATAGGCTCCTGCCTCATTAGCATAGGAGATCAGCTGCTTTTCTTTCCTCTGCGTGACTTCTAAACATTGGAGAGTACCAAGGCTCAAACCTAGGCCTTCTTATTTCCTCTAAAGACTGTACTTTACCTCAGGAATCTTATCCTATCACCTGTCTTTAATACTATCTGAAGGCTTATGATTCCAAATTCTCTGATTCCCACTTAGTGTCAAACAAGCTTTTCAAATCTAACAAACACACCTCAAACCAATTCTTTTTTTTTTTCCTTAAAAGAAACTTTTGATTTTTTTGATGTGGACCATTTTTAAAGTCTTTATTGAATTTTTGTTACAATATTGGTTCTGTTTTATGTTTGGTTTTTTGGCCGCGAAGCATGTGGGATCTTAGCTTCCCGGCTGCATTGGAAGTCTTAACCACTGGACTGCCAGGGAAGTCCCTCTCAAACCAATTCCTGATTCTATTTCCTCCCAAACTGCTTCTCCATGGCCCCTAGTATCTTAATCAGCTAGCTGTAGAAGTTAAAAGTTGGCGTTGTACTTGATGTCTTCCTGTTATCATGTACCTCATAAGTCCTGTCAGCTCGCCTCCAAGTAAATCTCACAACTACCCATTTCCATCCATCTCCAATGCAACAGCTCTATCCTGTTACCTTGCTTCAGTGATTGATTACTCAGCCTCTAAAATGGCCACTCTGCCTCTCTACTCTTGCTCCCATTTCAACCCACTCTTCACAAAACATCAAATGATCTTGTCAAAATGTCAATCATACTGCCACACTCAAGTCTCCTTTGGCAGATTCTCATGGTGCTTAATAAATCAAGTCTTTGATGCAATGGCCTATGACCCTTACATTATGCTACATGGCTCTATCTTCAGCCACATCGTACACTTCCCCTGCCTCCCCAGCACACACAAAAGCACTAGTAAGATCTTAAGAGGGCAGCATGTTGTCTTGATATTCATTATGTATCTACTAAATGGCATGCAACAGGTAAGTAGGCAAATTATTCGCCGAAGTTTCCAAGCGCCATCTCTCCCATCTATTACACTGAAGTTGTCACAAAAAGCCGTAACTTGCTTTATAGTCTTAGCTTACCACTAAATAGATAATAAAACACTAAGCTTGTCACTTACCTCTCATTTTTTCTAGATATAAAATGGAGAAATAATACTCTACTACCCAGTGGAGAGGCTGTTAAGACCATCAGTTCTCAAAGTGTGACCCCTGGTACAGCAGCACCTGGGAACCTGTTAGAAATTCAAATTCTCAGCCCCCATCATGCCAGATTTACTGAATCAGGAACTCTTGAAATGGGACCCAGCAATAAACCCTCTAGGTGATTCTAATGTACACTGAAGTTTAAAAATTTAGATGAAAACACTGGGAAAAAAAAAAGTAGAGCTAAATAAATGCCAGGTTATGTTGTTATTACTGCCTTGTATGACAAAATGGTGTTTGTTATGCACCAGTGGTAAATAGTAAAATTACAAAGTCAGGTTTTTCATAAAATAACTTGTGTTGGCTCTTTTAAACACAGAACACCTTAAACGTGAAATACATATATGCAGTATGTAAGCAAGGAAAGCAGAGATAGTATTGCTTAAATAACAGATATAACTAAGGAATACCTGAAACAGTTGATGAAAGGTTATCACTGAAAATTAGGATACTTGAGATTTTGTTGGGCTTGGGGCAAGGATAAAGATGTTTAATGGTCCCTCACATGGTTTGGGTATGATATAAGGTAGCTATTAATATGTATCCTGGCAACGTGGGCAATGTGGGAGTAACCACAATTTATCTTATAAATCTTGACTAATAATGATTCAGGTTTCCAATAATCTGGTCACTTGTATCTATTAGGATAGAGTAAGACAGATGTACTTATTAGGAAGTTCAGGTCATCTGCCTCCTGACATACTGAAATGACGATTCTGGGGCTTCCCTGGTGGCGCAGTGGTTGAGAGTCCGCCTGCCGATGCAGGGGAAACAGGTTCGTGCCCCGGTCTGGGAAGATACCACATGCCACAGAGCGGCTGGGCCCATGAGCCATGGCTGCTGAGCCTGCGCGTCCGGAGCCTGTGCTCCACAACGGGAAGAGGCCACAACAGTGAGAGGCCCACATACCACAAAAAAAAAAAAAAAAAAAAGAAAAAGAAAAAGAAATAATCAAAACCTTTACTTTTAATGCATATGCTGTTCCCATGGAAATTTACAGGACAGGAAAATGGTCATTCCAAAGTCAGTTTATCTGAAAAACACAAATTATATGAAGTCTGTGTGTGTATCCTTATTTAAACTAAATGTTCTTAAAAATTCCTAAGCTCAAATGATGTCACAAAAGTGTTAGAAACGTGTAGACCATATAGTGTACACTATATCATGTAAAAATAAATTAAAACAGATTTGGATTATGCTGTCATTTTTAATTTTAATAAAATAGATAATTTCGTACTACATAGAGAGCAAGTCCATCCACTCATTGATAAAATTTTAGAAATATTTTCTATAAAAAGTTTAGTAGCTGATTGCGAATGAATCCATTAGAACATGATTTCTATAGGTACAGTGTTCCCATCCTCACCCCCATTCTTGTTAATTTTGAGAAAATTTAAAAATACAGAAAAGTACAAAAAATAAGACAAGATATCCATATACCACAATCCAGAATTAACCAGTATTTCAATATATTTTCTTGCAGTCTTTTTTTTTTTTTAAAGAGAAATGGACGTTTATATATAAAACTGAAGTCCCCTCTAACCAATCCAATCCCCCCCCTCTCCCACACGCATTCCCTTCCCTTCTCCACTCTTCACAGGCAACCACTATCAAGAGTTTGGTCTGTATCCTTCCAAACCATTTCAAAAACATTTAAAAAACATACATACATATATGTATCCATTACCAATATATAGCACTGAAATTTTGAGGGAAGTTTTATTCAAATTTACAAAACTGTCATCGTAATATATGTCATTCTGCAACTTTATCTTTCCCCCTCAACATGATTTTTGAGCTCTTTCTCTGTAATACATATAGATCTCATTTATTACATTTTACAGATATACACTATTCCATCATAAGTACTTTCCATTTTGTTGCTGATGAGCATTTAAGTTGTTTGCAATTTATGACTACTACATATCATGCCACAGTAAATAGCCTGGTACACATTTCCTGAGCATACAAACTCAGAGTAGAATTGCTAGGTGTTTTTCAATTTGCTATAAGGAATGTTTCCCAACTCCCAAGGTCATAACCATTTTAGTATATAGCTTTTTCATATTACTATTTTTAACCTAACCCCCTTGGATCTTACCTTTGTGTATAGTTCGTGTTTTTTTTTTTGTCCCTTGGAGAACAAATTACCTCCAAATCATTTTTTAAATAGTCCCATTATATTCTCACCTCCTGATGCCATTTCTATATTATAAATTCTAATAAATGCATAGGTGTTTCCAGAATCTCTTCTGTTCTGCTAAATCAATACCATAAAGGTCTCTTCCTTTCTAATACTTGCAACCTTTTTTTTTTCCCCTTGGTGAAGATCTCCAGATCCATGCAGACGGCAATGTTAAACATGTTTTCCATTCCCAATTTTAGTGGAAATGCATCTAAAGTTTCAGCATTACCTATGCTCTTTTGTTTTTTTTTTTGCTAGATATTATCATACAAATGTCTTTCTCTTCAGGATGAATTCTCTGGTATCCTTTAAGTTTTTAGCTTTTGTTTCTCTCATTTGTGATGCTTTCCTTCAGAATGATTATTTCGGATATGTTATGAGATGTAAATTCCTGATGAACACCTTTCATGATGTCCACAGGTTTTTAATGAGTATGAATTTTCTGGTGTCTAATATGGTGTGATTTCTGGCTGAAAGCTTTCCCACATTCACTACACTGATAAGGCTTCTTACCTGTGTGTATTCTCAAATGTAGAGCAAGGGTTGAGAATTGAGAGAAAGCTTTCCCACACTCGTTACAACCATAGGGTTTCTCACCTGTATGGCTTCTCACATGCACCGTAAGAGATGAACTTTGAGAGAAGGCTTTTCCACATACATTGCATTCATAAGGCTTATCACCTGAATGAATTCTCACATGTACAATAAGTGACGTTCGCTGAGAGAAGGCTTTTCCACATTCATTACATTCATAGGGTTTCTCTCCAGTGTGAATATTTTGATGTTTTATGAGGTACTTCTTCTGACCAAAAGCTGTTCCACATTCACTACACTTAAAGGGTTTCTCTCCAATATGAATTTTCTCATGCTCAGTAAGGTTTGATTTGCCACTGAAAGTTTTCCCACACTCCTTACATACAAAGGGCTTCTCTCCTGTGTGAGTTCTCTGGTGTCTGATGAGGTTCGACTTCTGAATGAAAGCTTTCCCACAATCCTTACACTCAAAAGGTTTCTCTCCAGTGTGAATTTTCTGATGGGTAAGAAGGTTTTCCTTCTGGCTGAAGGATTTTCCACATTCATTACATTCAAAAAGCTTCTCTCCAGTATGGGTATTTTGATGTTTAATAACATACTGCTTTTGGCTGAATGCTTTTCCACATTCATTACATTCAAAAGGTTTCTCTCTATTATGAAAATGCTCATGCTCAGTGAGAGTTGATTTGTGGCTGAAGACTTTCCCACATACCTTACAGGCAAAGGGGTTTTCCCCACTACAAATTCTCTGCTGACTGTGTGACATCTGAATGGAAGCTTTCCCACATTCACAAGATTTCTCTCCAGTATGAATTTTTTGATGAATGAGAATTTACTTTTAGCTGAAGGTATTTCCACATTTCTTACATTTGTAGGGCTTCTCTGTGTATGACCTTTCAAATGCAGAGTAAGAGATAAGGTTCAAGAGAAAACTTTATCATACTTAGTACCTTCAAAGCTTTCTCTTCAACTCTAAATTTTCTAATACTCAAATGAAGTTTTGTTACATTCACTGGTTTCTCTCCAGTATGAATTTTCTTCTACTCAATGAGATTTGTTATCTAGCTAAAGGCTTTTCAATATTCCTTAGAAGCACAGGGTTACTCTCCAGCCTGACTTCTACATTTATGAGGTGCAACATGTGAGTGAAAGTTTTACCACATTCAGTAAATTCATAGGTTCTCTCTCCAGTATGAATGCTCTGATATCATATGGGGTTCAAAATTTTTTAAATGAAGGGATTTCCACACTGATTTACACCTAAAGGGGATTATTACCACAAGGAGTAAGCTGTGGCAGGATTTCCAAACTAATTGATGATTCTTTCCTACACAACTAAGTCTAAATTGTGTTTCAAACTCTTTCTAGGTTAAGTTGAAAAAGGTGTTGCCTTAAAAGATATAAGGTTTGAGATCAGAGGAAGTATTTTTCCAATTTTCTTATATTCACTGCTTTTTTCCTCAGTCTGTACTTTACTGGAGCTGGATGCAACTTGCCTCCCAAGTCTTGTTGCCTCTCTATCTGCTCATCATCTTCTCAGGCTTCTTCTAAAATGGAGTACAAAGAATCATCATTTAAAGGAGTCAATGTGCTTAGAACTGTGGCTGGCACATGGTAAGCACTCAATAAATGTTAGCTTTATGTTATCATCATTATTTATGAAATTTCCCATTACTAGTAATAAAATTTCTGATTCTGCTTTTGGGGATGAACTCGGGTAGCCCACCTCAACAGTATGAAAGAATCCTCATGACCAATGTCTCCAACTAAATTTTGAGAAGGAAACCTTTATAGAGGACCCCTGGTTGAAAATTAACATTCATATGTACATAAAGCTTAGATTATTCTTGAAAAATAATCTTTCTTATTTCATAATCCAGCAAATTGAATGTAACAAAAAATGAGGAATTAACAAACAGGATAAAGAGGTGACCACATAAAATTAAGAAAGTCTACCTGGGATTCCTAAGAAATGGAAAAAGGAAAAATCAACTGCTTCCTTCCAAAACTCCATTAAAATAACAAGAATAGGGAAAATGGTACAAACTCACAAGAAAAAAGAATATGATAGGAGACATCAATACACACAGGTATTAACAAAATTTTTGATAACATAAAGTACATGGAAGATTTTCAACACACAGAAGAGCTGAGGAAGTTCGAATAACAGAAAGGTATTCCAGAAGAGGATGCCAATGTCAAGCAAGCCAATTTGTGCCACAAAATATCAGAAAGATTCAGGAAATGAAGGGAAATCAAGTATCTCAAAAGAAGGAATGAAGGATGGTTGCTGGGTTAAAAAAAAAAAGGTTGTGTGAGTTGCAGCTGGACCTCTACTGTCAGTCAGGAGGACAAAGGACCACTCCTCTGTAAGAAATGGAAGTTATTCTTTTGCAGAAATTTAATCAGAGTAGCTCTAGTCTCAGGGACACTCAACAAATGAGATGACAGGTGCTATACTGAAATCAATGGGATCTATATGTAATATGGTGAAACCTCCAGTTCCATTATGCAGCCGATGCCAAAAATTGTTGGCAACCTGTGAGCAGGATATGAAAGGACCCTTTTCTGGACAAACTGAAAAGGCCAGTGAAAAACTTAAACAGGATGCCCACCATCTAAGATGATATTTGTTGCTTGTACTCTTTTTTTTTTGCTGAAACGAAGTACCTGGCCACACCTGAGTTCATGAGAGTAAGGCAGTATAACGCCTCTGCAGGAGGAGGCCCTGAGTCCATGAGGCATTCTATTTTTCATCCACTAAAGCCTACCAGATGACTAGAAGCACCCAGGCACAAAAGAGCTTACGTTTTAGTGAATCACTCTTAAGTATGACTGTGCAGCCAGTGTTCCACACACATTAGAGGAACCCCACTAACATGACAGATCAACATTGAAAGAAAAAAAGAAAGTCTAAGGAAATAAAGGTAAGGCACAGCAAACAACAAAACCCTAAAAACCAATCACAGTTATGAGAAGATATTTTATCAGTGAAACAATAACAGGATTCTGTAAGCAAGAAGCAGAAAGAAAAAGTTCCCTTACAAATTAAGACTGGGGTTGAGGGGGTGGTGAGGGGGAAGGTGGTAAAGTAGACTGTTATTACCATTCACCAATAACAGGTCTCCTAAGCGCAGAGGGGTCATACTGTTAATATGAGCACAGGTGACAAGTGTCATTTCCTAGCAGAAGTTTTGTTTGTTTTTATGGGGGGGCACACCTCAGCTTGCAGGATCTTAGTTCCCTAAAACCAGGCATCTGACCCGGCCCCCAGCAGTGAAAGCATGGAGTCCTAACCATTGGAATGCCAGGGAATTCCCTCTAGAGACTTCTTTTTTCCCCTCTCTTTTTTTTCTTTCTTTCCTTTTTTTTTTTTTGGTCACACCATGGAGAATGTAGGATCTTAGTTCCCCGACCAAATATCGAACCTCTGTGCCCTGCAGTGGAAGTGTGGAGTCTCAACCACTGGACCTCCAGGGAAGTCCTCTCTAGAATTCTTAAAAGGCCCACTTGGTACCCCACACAATAAATAATAAAGATGCATACCTAGACACATCACTGTGACATTTCAAAACAGAAAAGAGTCCATAAATGCTTTCAGAAAAGAGAACATATATCATCCAAAGAAAAAGGAATCAGAATAAAATTTCCCAACAGAAAGACAGGAAGCTAGAGAGAAAATTCTGAGAGAAAAAATTTAAGCTTAGCCTATCAATCTAATAAGACAGTCAAATAAATCCATTTTTCAGATATGCAAGTGCCCAAAAATGCACCTTTTCTCCCAGGATGGTACTAGAAGATGTGTTCCACCAAAATTAGTAGACAGAGAAGGCAACAGATATAGAATCCAAAAAAAGAGGAGATGAATAGGGGAAAAAGTGAAGAAAATTTCTATGATAATGGTGATGAAAAGCTATAAGGTAAGAGCTGACTATCAAGTCAGAGTGCAGCCAGTCTAGACTGAAGCAGGAGGACAAAAATTCTAGAAGTAATATCTCTAAGGGGAAAAATGGAAGGAGATTTCCCAATGCATTTGACCATGCGGAAACAAGTATTGAGAGGGCTTTGAACTATTCTGAAGAAAGTCCAAGGGAGTCTGTGCTAAATATAGGAAACCAAGCAAGGAAAAGCACTTGGGCAAATCATCTAAGTTGTGAGCTAAACCTAGCCACTTTTCTCATGAAGCACCATTTTTTACTTTATTTTATGGAGCACCACTAATTTGCTTTAAATAAATTAATAAATGCCTTACAAACTATGGTTATTAAGCCTTGGGTATTGTTTGCCAGGAACTTCCTTCAGACAGAACAAAGACATCATCTCAAGGAAAACAACTGACAGTATATGTTGCCAATGATAGAATTCAAGTTTTCAAACAAAAATTAGAATTTTGGAAAACCACAAATCCTCCACCATGAGACTGATAGCTTCCCAATACTTAAAAAACTTTTCTAATGAGACTGGTGATGTTAACAAACTGTGATGTTTTGATATTGTATAGTGAGATACATCAACATTTTAAAGATCTCCATAATTCAACAGACAAATGCATATTACAAAATCATGCATGGGTAAGAGATCCATTCAAAGTTTATAAGACTTTGGATTTTAAGACAATGGATTTTATGTAAGAGAACAAAAAAATGTGTTTCAAATTTCACATTATGGCTAATCTTAAAAAAAATGATCACTTGTCAAGTGTTGGTATAGTACCAAAGAATATTTACAATTATCTGAAAAGGCTACTAAAATACTTCTCCCTTTTCTAACTACATCTGTGTGAAGCCACAATTTTTTAATATACTTCAACCAAAACAGGTTACAATAGCAGATTCTGCTATCTCCTATTAAGCCAGACAATAAAGATATTTACAAACATGCAAAACAATGCCACTCTTCTCACTAAATTTTTTTATTTTAGAAAATTGTTATTTTTATTAAGAAACTTAATATAAGTTTATATGTAATGGGTTTTTTTTTAATTAATAAATGTTTCTAAAAGTTTCAATTTTTTGTTAAATAAAGTAAACATCACAAAAGTCCACATAATAAACCAAAGCTCTTTGCGGGTCCTCAAGTTTTAGGACTGTAAATTTTATTGCTATTGGGTACTGGGTTTCCTTCTGTGGTGATGAAAATGTGATAATGGTGATGACTGAATGACTTGGTGAATATATGAAAAACTACTGAACTGTATACCCTAAAAGGGTAGATCTGGTTAGCTTTATTATATCTTAATAAAGCTGTTATGTAAGAAAAAGAAAAAAAAAATGTGAAGAGTTCCTAAAACCAAAAAACTTTGAGAACCTGATGCTCAAAACATTTCTCATTATTCATTCCACAAATACCTTCTTCTTTCCTACTATGTGCCTGGCACAGCTCTAAGCTCCAGGGATAAACAGTACTGAACAAAACAGACAAAATTTTCTGCACCCATCAAGTTTATATTCTAGTGGGCAGAGACAAATAATAAACAAATGAAGGAGATGGTTTGTTAACAAGTTTTAAGTGATATGGGGTTAAATTAGGGAAGGGATAGAGTTTCAATTTCAGATGGAGCAGCCTCTGAGAAGGCAAAATTCAAGACATGAAGGAAGAAAGAGTGATCTGGAGGAAGAGCATTCTAAGCAGTAGTTAAGTTCAGAGGCCCTGAGGAAAAGCCTGCCAAGCATGTTAAATACGCAATCAGTGAGTCACAATTACACATATTATGTTCCTTATATCCTTTGGCTTAGCCTGATCCCCTCCTATTTTTTACACTTCTTAGAATTCACAGAACCTCCTGGAAGCAACTCCAGTAACATGCTCTTAAAAAGACTTCTCCAGGGGCTTCCCTGGTGGCGCAGTGGTTGGGAGTCCGCCTGCTGATGCAGGGGACACAGGTTTGTGCCCTGGTCCGGGAAGATCCCACATGCCGAGGGGCGGCTGGGCCCGTGAGCCATGGCCTCTGAGCATGCGCATCCGGAGCCTGCGCTCCGCAACGGGAGAGGCCACAACAGTGAGAGGCCCACATAGTGCAAAAAAATAAAAAATTAATAAAATAAATTAAAAGTAAACATAGGGTTACCATATGATCTGGCAATTCTGCTTCTGGGTATACACCCAAAAGAATTGAAAGCAGGGACTTGAACATATATTTGTTCACTCATGTTCATAGCCAAAAGGTTGAAACAACCCAAGCATCCATTGACAGATGAATGGATAAACAAAATATGGTGTGCACATACAATGGAATATTATTCCACCTTAAAAAGAAATATGCTACAACAAAAAAAAAAAAAAAAAAAAAAGACTTCTCCAATCTTGTCTCTTACTTCTAAACATCTTTCCCTTAACTATTAATCACAATCACATTCACTTTTCTTAAAATAAGTGTTTCATATGAAATATTTTTAAACCCAAATTTGTATGTAGCTAAGTCTTAACATGCTAACTATAATCTGAGATGCTGGATTGCAGTAACAGCTCCACTCTTTTCTTTGGATGGCTGATGGCAAGTATTTTTTAAATATAGGGGGCATTACCAAGGGGGAAAAAAGGAGGGGAGGACAGTTTAGAGTTTAAAGACTAAAAAGACAACAACCAAACCCAAAGTTTAAACCTTGACTGGATTCTGGTATTTAAAAAAAAGCTATAGAGTGAGCTCCCTGGTCATCTAGTGGTTAGGATCTGGTGCTTTCACTGCTGTGGCCTGGGTTCAATCCCTGGTCAGGGAACTGAGAACCCACAAGGCTCGAAGAGGCCAAAAATAAAACAAAAGAAAAAAGCTATAGAAAGTATTTTGGAGATAACTGGGGAATCTGAATATGGACTATTACACAATATTAGCACATTATGACTAATCATCTAATGTGTGGTAACGGTATTTTTGTTATATAGAGGGATGCCAGTATTTTTAGAAAATGCTTACTTAATTTTTTAGGAGTGAAATGTCATGCTGTTTGTGTGCTGTGGTGCACACAATACACATGCACTGGGATACAGATACATCAAACATGGCAAAATACTAACTTGAATCTGTGTGGTGGGTATAGAGGAGATCACTGTACTCTTCTTTCAGTGTTTTATGGTTTGAAGATGTTAAGAATTGATTAAAAAAACAAACCTTCCACAATAATAATTCATATTATTTAACAAGTTACCACACGTGTAATCAAAACTGCAAACAGAAAATAGAAAACATGGGCCTTCCTTTCAACAAGTTCATAAGATATCCAGACATAAAAACAAAAAAAACACTTAAGATGTTATTTACTAAGGACTTTTGAATTTCTGTGGAAAATGTGAAGCAGGATGGACAATCAGAGGGGAGATCAAAAAAAGAGGAAGTAACAGGTTTAAATAAGCAGGAACTAAATAGGTAGGGTATTTCATAATCAAAGACCAAGATTCAAATAATTTTATAGAAAGGAAATATGTTCGCATTTATATTCACATGGTTAATATGCCCTCTCTTGATTAGAACAAAGTATATATTTTAAAAGGTTTGACTGACCATATCACAAGGACCGTAAGAAAAGAAATAATCCAGACCTAATTGAAAATGGTTTGAAGTAACGTCTGGACCTGAAATAATGAGCCGAAATCTCTAATTTGGGTAAGATATTAATGATTTCACGGTCTGACACAATGAAAATGAAGTCAATCGGACAGTTGTTTATCCCGTAAACAGGTAAAATCATGGTGGGCAAGACAAAAAGCCTGGAGGTGCCAAAATAAAAACTGATATTTATAGAAAGAGTTACTTCTAACTTCAGAATGAATGAGTCACTTTCTAGGAATCAGTTTATAAAGGAAAGGAGGAAAAGCAGAATACAAAGTTCCAGAAGCCACCTCCAGTAAGAGGATGGGGGGGGAGGGCTCAAAAGATAAGGAAACACTTAAGACAGAAAAAGCAACATCTCAGGCCATCAAAGCACCAATCAAGCTGAAGTGGGAGAGAATTCCTAGAGGAGGGACTCAAACATAACATAAATAGATGCATTCTTCTAAAATGATAAAGACATCTCTGCTCACTTTATGCCTGTGAAGGAGAAAGATAAAGAGGAAAAAAAGGGAAAACTGCATTGTTGATAAGAGTAGGAAGTAGCTATAATTCTAATGTCTTATGAGAAAGGATATGAGTGGGCAGCTGCCGTTGCTGTTTTTAGGAAGAGCTCTCATGCACAATGCTCTCCAAAAACAAAAGGCACAGCTTCAAGGGCCATTATCACTACCTCCTTGTTTCTAACAACAGAATCCAGGAATGTAGGCTGGATGCAGGAGACTTGGTGGACACTCTGGCATCCCTAGGTGGTAAGAAAAGTTAAGACTGAGCAAGGAAATGCAGAGACACCATCACTGAATAAATAGCTTATTAGTACAGCAAAACAGAAGTACAGCAAAATAGCTTATTAGTACAGCAAAACAGAAGTCATCACAAGTTTCTATCTCCCTAAATTCCTGACTTGCACATCCAACTGTCTACCTGAATATGCACTTAGATGATGAACCAGTAGATATGTCACAATTAATGAGTCCAAAAGAAAACTCTCGATCTGTCTCCCAAAATTCCTGAAGTCTTCCTATCTCAGTAAATGGTAACTCATCCTCTTCTAGTTAGTCATCAACAACTCCTCTTTCTCTCATAACCAACATAAAATAAGTCAATCTTGTCAGCTGTTTCTTTAAAATATCTTAAGAATCTGACTATGTGTCACTAAGTACAATTACTACCTAGATTACTGCAATAACCTCCCATTAATCCCCTCTACCATGTTTTCTTTTTAGCAGCCAAACTGTAATTCTGATCTTTTCACTCCTCACCTCAAACCCCCTGGCTTTTTTCCCCAAATATTTCATTTTTATTAGAGTATTTTTTTTGGGTGGTAGAGCATATTACAATCTCAATTATCCTAACAGGCTTTCAAAGGAAAGCAGCTCTGGGACGTCCCTGGTGGTGCAGTAGTTAAGACTCCAAGCTCCCAACACAGGGAGCCTGGGTTCAATCCCTGGTCAGGGAACTAGATCCCACATGCATGCCGCAACTAAGAGTTCACATGCCACAACTAAAGAGCCGGCAAGCTGCCAACTAAGGAGCTCACGAGCAGTGCCGCAACTAAGGAGGACACAAGCTGCAACTAAGGAGCCAGTGAGCCACAACTAAGGAGCTACCAAGCCACAACTAAGAACTGGCACAACCAAATAAATAATAAATATTAAAAAAAAAAAAAAAAAGAACCCAGAATTCCTTCAGGTTCACATGCCTGGGAGGAGCAGGGGGAAAAAAAAAAGGAAAGCAGTTCTATCTGACAAGGAGAGAAGAACCAATGTTTAGAGAATGGTTATTAAGCAGAGAGGAGTAGAGTGACTCTTCCTCCATATATGTCAGCAAACTTGAATACACTCAGCTTTGATACCTTGCCAACTTGCAAAGCATCTAATGGTGGCTTGAGCCACAAGGGATAATTGAATCATGGTATTTAACAATATTTATTGCTTGACTACTGGCTTCATACAATTTGGTAATTTACCTCAAAACCCTTTGATGGTCTCCCAAAATCACTCCGAATAAAGGCCAAAGTCTATGATTTGGCCTGTTAACCTAACCAAACCTATTCTTATTTCCTTTGTTCACTCTGCTCCAGCCCACTGCCCTGATCATTATTTCTTGAACAGCACACTTCAGCCTCAGGGATTTTAAGATTTTGTTCCTTTTGGCCGAATGCTCTTCCACCAAATACTGCACGCCCCACTCTCATACTCTTAAATGCCATCCTCTTAATGAGACCTTTCCCTGACCAACTTCTTTAAAATTATAACCCCCCAACTGGCTCTCTCTATGCCAGTTTTCCTTGCTTTACTCTTCTGCATAGGACTCACCACCAACTGACAGAATATATCTTTTACCTATTTATTTATAGTCTGTCTTCCCCAATTAGAATATAGGCCTCAAGAGGGAGGAATTTTTGGGCTTCTCTGGTGGCGCAGTGGTTGAGAGTCTGCCTGCCGATGCAGGGGACACGGGTTCGTGCCCCGGTCCGGGAAGATCCCACATGCCACGGAGTCGCTAGGCCCGTGAGCCACGGCCACTGAGCCTGCGTGTCCGGAGCCTGTGCTCCACAACGGGAGAGGCCACAACAGTGAGAGGCCCACGTACCGCAAAAAAAAAAAAAAAGAGGGAAGAATTTTTTACTGCTTTGATCACTGACATTTCCCTAGTAACTGAACTGGTGCCAAATTCAAATCATTCAGTAAATACTTATTGAATATACGAATATACTATGTTGGTAGAAATGTAAATTGGTTTACTTCTCTTGAGAACAATGTGCCTATTTCTATCAAATCTATAAAAAAACATAAATTTGACCCAGCACTTCCACTTAGAGGAAATTATGATGTAACTGTATCTGCACATCTCTGCAAAGCAATATAAGTATATGCACTTACATCTTCAGTTGCATAAGCCTGGAAACAACCTAAATGTCCATTAGTACGATAGGTTAAACAAATTAAATGTTGATACAGAAAAAAAGAAAACTATGTACACAATAGAATACATACCACCATTTACATGAAAAGGAAAACTGAGGGCTTATATATATTCACATTTGCAGCACAGATACATAATATATGCTGGTTTATTCGTAGACTACCTCAAGAAGGATACATGTGAAACTCTTAAAAGTGACTGCATCTTTGAAAAAGAACTACAGGACTCAGGATCAGAACAGCAGACTTTTTCACTGTATACCTGATGTTCAAAAATTTTTAAAAATTCACGTATTATATTAAAAAACAAATACAGACTCATACATCCATACACACACACACAGCAGACAGGAAGAATTGAGTTCTAAGGCAAAACTTCAGAAAGAGGTACATGGGGGCAGAAGGGAGTGAGGCAGGAGTTTGTTGATGTATAATGGGGGCGTTGGATAAGAAGACAACAGGAAGTGTGATTACAGATGTAAAATATAATGCTGAGGCATTTAACCACTAAAAGAATTAGAGAAATTGGTAAGTAATAAAAAGGAACCTAAATATCAGATAATAGATAAAGACTTAAGACATATAAAAGAATGCACAAAGGAGTCTATACACATCAGGGGATATGAGACTGAGGGCATCATGAAAGAGAGAACAATCACACAGAGGCAGTACAAATGAACTGCGAAGTGCTGACATGCAGAATAAAGGTAAGAGGGGAACCTGGTCCTCTAGCATCTGATTAAAGGAGTAGACTACTAAAAGAAAAAATGACTGGAAATGTCCTTCAGGTTTCTAAAGAATTCATATCAAGTGATACTCTAAGACTAGGGCCTGTAAGAAAACATCCTTAAAAGCATTTCAGAGGTGGCAATGCCGACTGAACAACTGTGACCTGCCTGGTTGTGATGCACTCACCTGGACAAATTTCCTTTACACTTCTTTCTCCACCATCCACAGTTCGTCTTCTTGCTTCAACAGAGGATCACATACAGCTTGGCCAACTTATAACCTGCTATTGGGGAAATGACACAGCACTAAAATGTTAATGCTGGAGCCAAAATTCTGTCCTAGAACTCAGGCTGAGCCCTGGGGCCTCCTGGCCTTCTGAAGGATGAGGAAGGTGCAGTCTCCAGGAATGCACAAGGAAGTGACCCTGTGAAAAAGAACAAAGTAATGACTTTTTGTCTTAGAGATTAAAGCACACACAACTATATGAGCAAAGGGACTATTTGGGTCCTGCATTTCAAAGCCATACACTCATTCAATCTTTTAAGGCTCCACACATCCAGAAATGGAGGAAGAAAGAGGGAATGTATTTTGAAAATTTGACCAACACAGGAAAAGCTGTTCATACCTTACATGACTGGCTGCTACTGTTCTCTAGCACCACATTCCTATGTAGGCTCCTAAGTGGATTTTAACTGTGGCCCTTATTCTTGGATGAAATTCAATACTCATATCTATGACTATAACAACATACACCTAACAGAACTAAGCCACATGGATAAAGTTGTTCTTGACAGTATTCAGGAATAAAAACTGGAGTTTTCCTGGAGTCCTAATATTTACTTTGTTAGCAATATACTCTGAAAGAAACTATATACTAAAAATGTCCTGTAAATATATGTTCATCCACACATTCAAAAAAACGTTTTTAAGAACATTATTGGGACAATGGGCAAAATTTGAATATGGACTTTGAATTAATAGTATTGGCATTACATTTTCTGATTTTGATTACTGTACCATGGTTATGTATAAGAATGTCCTTGTTCTTAGAAAATTTATGCTGAAGTATTTGCAGATAAAGGGAGCAAGTATACAACTTAGTCTCAAATAGTTCAGAAAAAAAATGTACACACATATTTGGAGAATAAGAGAAGGAAAAATAAAGCAATAAAAAAGTAAATGATTGGTAAATTTGGGTAAAGGGTATATGGGACTTTTCTGCACATATACCCTTCTCTAGAAAGGGTACATGCAACTTTTCTATGAAGTTGAAATCATTAAAAAAAAAAAAGCAAAATCCTAAGTTACTACTTATACACTCTATCTACTATGTGTGTTGAAAAAGCTTGGTCACCAGCTTGTACTGGGGTGTGGCAGATGGAAGGCTTAGAGCCTGCTTTAAACAGTAATGTACACAGAGATAAACATGAGAGCGCGAGTTGCCTAGAAACAGCCTGCAAAAGGAGATCAAGTTTGATCTTCTGGACATTCAGAGTGTCAGGTTTCTGAGGATCACGCAGGCAAGTATATCCATTACACAACTGCATATATAAATTAGGAGCTCAGAACAGCCTAGAATGGAAATGGGAATTTGTCAGTTGTCAGAATATCACTGCTGTTGAAGACAGGTGGAATACTACTGTGACTGCTTATAGAGAACACACACAGTCCGTGAAGATGGTCAAGGATGGAATCCTAGGAACACCAAAGGTCAAGGACACAAGGAAAGGTTTCACAGGAGCATGGTGGCTGTTTAGTTTCAATCTTTCAAATACTTTTCCTGAAAACCATATAAAACATCAAAAATAATGGGGTAATGGGGAGGGTGGAACAAGGGGGCAAGAAGCTAATCCATACACTACATCTGTAGTGAAACTAGTAGAGAATTTATGTTAACTCTAAATTATTTGTAAGTGCGGACCAAACCCAAAATAGCCGAAGTGGTACAAGAACCACAATAGTGTAATAGGTGTAGCAAGAAAGACTAGATAATGGCGAGAAGTCTTTGAGGTAACAGATCTCAGAAATAACTAGCAAATATTCATTCTCAGATGAGGGATTCACCCTGAGTGAGAACTGTTGTAATGAAGTCTAATTATGAACAACAAGACTAGCCACAAAAGAAAAAAAGAAAAGACAAACCCCCAAACTCCATGTACCTCTGCCAAAGGGAAACCCAAACAGGAGGCCTAAAGAAGTTACAAAGAAGCCTAGGAAGAACTCAAAACGCTGAGGGAGATTCTCAGGACTTAAAGAGTTCAGAAATCTGCAGCTAGTATTTCCTTACAGAACGAGTAGACCTTACCCTAAGATGGAACTAATGAAAGCAAGACCTAGATTAAACAGAAAGAGACTGCAGGGGAAGCAGAAAGAGCAGGCTTAAGAGTACTTGAGGGCTTCCCTAGTGGTGCAGTGGTTGAGAATCCTCCTGCCAATGCAGGGGACATGGGTTCGAGTCCTGGTCCGGGAAGATCCCACATGCTGCGGAGCAACTAAGCCCATGCGCCACACCTACTGAGCCTGCGCTCTAGAGCCCGCTCGCCACAACTACTGAAGCCCGTGCACCTAGAGCCCTTGCTCCGCTACAAGAGAAGCCACCATAGTGAGAAGCCTGTGCACCATAACAATGAGTAGCCCCCGCTTGCCACAACTAGAGAAAGCCCATGCACAACAACGAAGACCCAACACAGCCAAAAATAAAATAATAAATAAATTTATATATTAAAAAATACAAAGCAGGGCAGTGGTTCAGAGTCCACCTGCCGGTGCAAGGGACACGGGTTCGTGCCCCGGTCCAGGAAGATCCCACATGCCGCGGAGCAGCTATGCCCATGAGCCATGGCCGCTGAGCCTGCGCGTCCGGAGCCTGTGCTCCGCAACAGGAGAGGCCACAACACGGTACACAAAAAAAAAAAAAAAAAAAAAAAAAAAGCAAATGCATCATCCTGGAAGGCAAGTACTATGAAGATTTATGGGAAACAGAGAGATGGAGATAAAAGTCGTCCTCAACCAGGTTAGGGTCATCTAGCCAGAGGTGTGGAAGCCCTCTGCTTTTAAACACTAGAAGAGGCACATGAGCTTTGAAGTATACAATGCTACTATGTTTCCTTTTTCCTGGTACTTGTCTATGAATATCTACCTCATACAAACATGAGAAACACAAAATATTTTGTCTGTGTCCATACAAGGATGCTTTAAAGAAAACAGTGGCAATGAACATCCTAATTTTCCAAC
Source organism: Lipotes vexillifer (assembly GCF_000442215.2). Classification (NCBI taxonomy): domain Eukaryota; kingdom Metazoa; phylum Chordata; class Mammalia; order Artiodactyla; family Lipotidae; genus Lipotes; species Lipotes vexillifer. Next base: position 6,291,260 of record NW_006798798.1, on the reverse strand, counting down.
AGTTAAACTCACCTGAAAATTACTTGCCACAAGTAGATAAAAAATGAAACAGTGTAACAAAATTAATTTTTTAAAAAAGACATAAAAACTTTAAGAAGCAAGCAAAGCTATAAAAAGAACACAAAAGATAAATGGAGAAACTGATTTAAGAAATGGTCACCCAAAAGGAGGAAATCGAAAGAAAACAGGAGTGGACATCTTATTTTTGTTATATTTGACTTTTTTAAAGACTGCAGCTATCAGAGTTTAGAGGGATTTTTATTTCCTTGATTAATGTGATCTTTCCCAGTTGTATCTGAGGCCTAACAGTGGTCTCAGCCTTAAACGTTTTGTTTCTACTCACATCCCCAGAGACCCAGGCAGCATGGGTAATTTATACATATATAGGTAATCATAATCTATATCTGACCACGAAAGCCAGCATCTTATCTAATGCAAAAATATTGAAGGCATTTCTATTAAACTCTAAATAAAGATAAGGATGCCCACTGCCTCATTTTAAAATATAATTATAAACAATAATTCAGTAAATTAAGCAGGGAATAAAATTAACTTATAGAAGTCAACAAACTTTGGGACTTCCCTAGTGGTGCAGTGGTTAAGAATCCGCCTGCCAATGCAGGGGACACGGGTTTGAACCTGGTCCGGGAAGATCCCACATGCCATGGAGCAACTAAGCCCGTGCACAACTACTGAGCCTGCGCTCTAGAGCCTGCGTGCCTCAACTATTGAAGCCCATGCGCCTAGAGGCCATGCTCCACAACAAGAGAAGCCACCACAATGAGAAGCCCTCGCACCGCAACGAAGAGTAGCCCCCATCACCGCAACTACAGAAAGCCCGCAAACAGTAACGAAGACCCAACACAGCCAAAAATAAATAAATAAATAAATATATTAAAAAAAGAAATCAACAAGCTTTATATATAGCACAATGACTCCATTCATAACAGCAATATAAAAGATAAAATACCTAGAAATAAACTTAGTAAAAAGTGTCTAAAATCTATATGAAGAAAATATTAAAACACTCTAGGGCTTCCCTGGTGGCGCAGTGGTTGAGAGTCCGCCTGCCGATGCAGGGGACACGGGTTCGTGCCCCGATCTGGGAAGATCCCACATGCCGTGGAGCAGCTAGGCCCGTGAGCCATGGCCGCTGAGCCTGCGCGTCTGGAGTCTGTGCTCCGCAAATGGGAGAGGCCACAACAGTGAGAGGCCCGCTTACCGCAAAAAAACAAACAACAACAAAAAAAACCAGTCTATTAGACCCAAAAGTAAACTGGAATATATACAACACATATCATGTACATAGACAAGAATATTTAACATTATAAAGATCTAATGTCCCTTTTGCTAAATTATTTTACAAAATTTAATGCAATATCAGTAAGTTTTTTTCTAGAACTAGACAAGCTGATTCTAAAGTTTACACAGAAAAATAAACAAGAATTAGGAAACTGAAAAAAAAATAAGCAATAAGAGAAGAGTAGCTATAATAGATATTAAAACAAAACTACAAAGCATCCATACTAAAAAGATAAATACTGGTACACGAATATAGGCTGGAAGATGGATGAGAATATAAAGTCCAGAAATAGACCAAAAACACGAGAATTTAGTATATGATAAAAATGGAATCTTAAAATAGTAGAGTTAAGGCCTTTTAATAAATGGTGTTGGAAGAACTGGGTAGCCTATTGGAAAAATATAAACCTGGATGCAAACCTAAATATCATACACGAGGATACGAAAACCCATAGAAATTATAATCTTTTAAGGATTTGAAAGTATAGGTGAAACTTGGAGTGGGAAAGGCTTTCTATGACCATAAATGGAAAGACTGATAAATCTATTACATAAAAATAAAAACTTCCTGAATCCACATGGTTTAAAAAAACAAACCAATGTGAACAATATCAAAACACAAATTTAAAACTTGGAAAAAAAACTCCAACTCATTTCACATAAGGCTAACCTTTCTAATGTAATTTAACAGCTCCTAGAGGAAGGAGACACCCCATAGTAAAAGGAGAAAAAGGATATGAACAGAGTTCCCAGATAAGTACATGTGGCCCTTAAACATATGGAAGATACTCAACCTCACCCGTAATAGAGATGTAAATTAAACCTACACTAAGGTACCAATTTTCACTCATTCCTTTGGCAAAAAAAAATATTCAACTCTACATTGTGAAGATAAGGTTCTAGGAGGAAAGGTGTTCTTGTAGATTGCTAATGGAAATGAAAGTACTTAGCCCTATGTGCAATTCTACTTGTAGCAATCTACTTTAGAGATAATCTTGCGTAAGTACAAAATGACACAGATGAAAAATTATTCATTACTGCAGTAACAGCAAGACTGGAAACAACCCAAATGTCCAAGAGCAGAATCAACTACAGTACATGCACACAATGGCATCTTATTTATAAGGCAGTTAAAAAGAAAAATATATATATAATGATTAATAAAGGATATCTCCAGGACGTACTGTTAAGTGAAGAAAGTGAGGAACACAGATGTACACAGTACATCTTTTACGTAAGGACAGTGGGGGATAGGAGGGAAGAATAAACATACACTAATGGCCCAACAAACAAAAAAAAATCTACTTGAAGGATAAAGAAACAAAAAAACAAGAAACTATAATTGGGACAGAGAAGAATGTGATGGGGGGGAGCAGAATGAGGTATCTCTGAGATACAGTTTTTGTTGAATCACCGAAATGCGTTATTTACTTTTTATATGATCAAATTGATTTTTTTAAAAAGCAATCCCTGAACTTGAAAACAAACTGAAACAAATGAACTCAACCGTACATTAACTTGGTAACATAATTCCTCAAATAAAGGATTTATTTCAAATGACTTTAGAACAGAGAACTTCGACTATACATCTTTCCTGGGATGCATTCTAAGGACAAAATTAGCTACAAAGAAAATTTTCACATGATACAGTATGTTTATGGTTACTACTATCAACATTGTTATTTTTGAAACCTTTTTTTTTTTTTTTTTTTTTTGCGGTACGCGGGCCTCTCACTGCTGTGGCCTCTCCCGCTGCGGAGCACAGGCTCCAGACGCGCAGGCCCAGCGGCCACGGCCCACGGGCCCAGCCACTCCACGGCATGCGGGATCCTCCCAGACCGGGGCACGAACCCGTGTCCCCTGCATCGGCAGGCGGACTCCCAACCACTGCGCCACCAGGGAAGCCCGAAACCATTTTTTTTTATAGTGGAGGATTAAGCAAATAATCCTATAGTTATATTAACCTGTTCCAAAATTTTTACTATAAAATACAATTAGGGGCTTCCCTGGTGGTACAGTGGTTGAGTCCGCCTGCTGATGCAGGGGACACGGGTTCGTGCCCCAATCTGGGAGGATCCCACATGCCGCGGAGCGGCTGGGCCCGTGAGCCATGGCCACTGAGCCTGCGCATCCGGAGCCTGTGCTCCGCAATGGGAGAGGCCACAGCAGTGAGAGGCGCGCGTACCGGTGGGAAAAAAAAAAAACAATTAAGAGCTAAGTATGAGGTAAAAATACTGAACCATTTAAACTGAATTATAAATAATAATATGAACTCATGATTTTTCAAAATGGGTTTTCTAGTTCCGTCTCTGAAATGGCCTTGAAACAATTACCTCTGCAGCAATAAAATAACATCCAGGAGCTTCCCTGGGTCTGCCCGCCAGTGCAGGGGACATGGGTTCGACCCCTGGTATGGGAGGATCCCACATGCCACACAGAGGCTGGGCCTGTGCGCCACAGCTACTGAGCCTGCGCTCTGGAGGCCACAAGCCACAACTGCTGAGCCCACACGCCACAACTACTGAGGCCCACGCGCCTGGAGCCCGTACTCTGCAACAGGAGAGGTCACCCCGATGGGAGGCCCGCGCACCACGGCGAGGAGTGGCCCCTGCTCTCCGCAACTGGAAAAAGCCCACGCACAGCAATGAAGCCAGTGAAGCTGAAAGAGGGGA
>NW_006798798.1:6286075-6287276 GCF_000442215.2 Lipotes vexillifer | reverse complement strand
GAGGGGAGGGGGAGGGGAGGTAGGGGAGGGGATGGCGGGGAGAAGGAACATTCAGCACCCAGATCTTGGTCTCCAATACCACTCTCCAGTAAAAGGAACCAGAGCTCCTTGAAGAAATAGCTAATTCCAAGTCTGGGAGGGAAGGTACAAGATGGGCCTGGAATGCAAGATAGCTTTCAAAGTTAAATGGGGGCAAGTTAAAATGAGACAGGAGTTAGCATAAAGGAATGCCCACTGACTAAAGCTGTGACAATATGACTATCAAAAAGAAAACTAGCTGCAGTTATTAGAGCACAACTTTAAAATGATGCTTAAAGAAAAAGCCAGGATAAATTTGACACAATTTGAGGTAGCAATCAAATAAATGTAAAAGAAATGAAAAAACTAGAAAATCATTTTGCAACCTTGAAGAAATTATTGATTCAGCTAAGGATTATTTATTGGTGTTAAAACCATTCATTAAATGATTGATGGGGAATACACATTTGTACCGTGCCAAATTATGAAACCATACAGATTACACTTTGGTCATAAAGGGGAAAATACAATCACTATTGGTGTACCAGTCATATATTTCCGTCCTGATGTTATGCAATTTGAAGATCACCTCTGATGTAGTCTGACCCAAAACAGGTCACAATTAGGATTTTTAAAAAACATCATCAGAGGCTCTGAATTAGAACCATGAGAAAGCAACCATCATAGAAATCAAAGAACGAATCTCATGAAGGAGGCAGTGATGAATTTCTAAGGATGAATGTAACCTGAACAAAGAACTCTAACTTCCTCATTCCCGTTACAAAAGAAAATGTCAAAAAAAAAATGCTTAAACATTGAAATTAAAAAAGAGCATCTACATATCTGAATCTTTCAGAAATTTTTACCAGAAACAGTAAGAATGAATGTACTGTTTCTGAGGAAATTTTTTGTCCCTTTCTGAATTTTCTAAAAATTTTTATTTTATATTGGAATATAGTTGATTAACAATGTGCTAGTTACAGGTGTATGGCAAAGTGATTTAGTTACACCCATAAAAGTATCCACTGTTTTTCAAATTCTTTTCCCATTTAGGTTATCATATTGAGCTGAGTTCCCTGTGCTATACAGTAGGTCCTTGTTGGTTATCTATTTTAAATATAGTACTGTGTACATGTCAATCCCAAATTCCCAATCTACCGCCCCCCCCACACACACACACTCT
>NW_006798798.1:6280358-6286005 GCF_000442215.2 Lipotes vexillifer | reverse complement strand
CACACTCTTCCCCTCTGGTAACCATAAATTCATTCTGAGTGTTTGCTTTGCAAATAAGTTCATTTGTATCATTTTTTTAAGATTCTGCCTAACATATATTTGTCTTTCTCTGTCTGACTTAACCTCACTTAGTATGATAATCTCCAGGTCCATCCACCTTGCTGCAAATGGCATTATTTCTGAGGAAGTATTATTCTGTAGATAGTAACAACAGTACTACTTAAAGTTTATCCAGTACTACTAAGTAATAAAGCACTATTCTTTAGAACTCCTCCATCTACACAACTACTCCGTGAATTAGATACTATTATTTTCTCTATAATACTGGATGAGAACCTGAGGCACAAGGGATTACCTGCCTAAGGTCACCAAGGTACAAAGTGGCAGAGGAAAGAGTCTCGTTTTATGGCCTACTTTAAAAAAAATTACTTTGACTTTTGAATATATACTAAACTCATATAGTTAGGGGAAAAAACAAAACAAAACATAGAAAGCTATTTGCCCTTGTCCTATCTATGCCAGTACCTCTACCCCCAACAGAGGTAGCCACTCTTACTAGTTTCTTGTGGACCTTGTTTCTTAAAGGAAACAAATACAAGTATATATTCTTATCTCTCCCCTTTCTTACTCCAAATGAAGCATACCATACATTCTGCATCTTGCATTTTTCACTTAACAATACATTTCCGGAGTTATTTCAGTGTCAGTATACAGAAAGCTTCCTCCTCATTCTTTTATAGAGCTGCAAATTATTCTGTTGTATACATACATCATAATTTTACTGAACCAATCTCCTACTGATGGGCATGAATTGTTTCTAATCTTTTCCTATGTGAAACACTGCTGCAATGAATAACCTTGTACCTGTACAACTTCATGTAAATTCAGGTACATTTGAAGAATGAATTTCCATCTGTAAAATAAGTCAAAAAGAAAATACATTTGTAGTTATTATACATACTGCTGAATTGCCCTTCATAGGCCTGCTTCCTGCTAATACCAATACTATTTTAATTTCTGAGGATTTAAAATGTTACTGTTGGGGGAATTCCCTGATGGTCCAATGGTTAGGACTCTGCGCTTTCACTGCTGAGGGTGCCTCTTCAATACCTGGTTGGGGAACTAACATCACAAAAGCCCAGGGGAGTGGCAAAAAAAAAAGTAAAGTGTTACTGTTGGGTTCCCACTTCCCCACACCCCAACTGCTTTCCTTTTTCAGAGTTTTACTAGCTATTCTAGCTTGTCTATTTTTCCGTATGAAGTGCAGAATCAGCTTACCTAGGTCCAAAAAAAAAAAACTGGATACTTTTACTGGGATAACATTAAATTAATAAATTTACTTAAATTAAATTTGCACACACTTCTTTAAGATGTCTTCCTATTGAAAAACACTGTATATTTGTTCACATCTTATGTTATGCCCTTTAGCAGTATTTTAAAGTTCTTTTCCAATAGTTTTACACATTTCTTAAGTTTATTCCTCAATTTAAAAAAAACTGTTCTTGTAAATAATGCTTTTCTAATATTATACCTTCTAACTGGCTGTGGTTTGTCTATTTGAAGCCTACTGATTTGTAGATATTGATTTGGTCCCCAATTATTTACAATCACGTGAAGGATAACTGAAGGTGGATTCCTTACTTTTTTGTTACTTCACAAAATCCATACAACCTGGGAACACCTCCACGCATTTAGGAGTTAGGACAACTAACTAGTCCAGACTCATGTATAAACACTGAGGGAACTAAGTTTTTTTCAAAGAACCAGGATAACCGTGCCGAACCTAGAACCCCAAACCCTTGACTCCCAGTCCTCGGCCTTCTGCACTATTTGACACTGCTTCTCAACATGTAAGACTGATATTTACTCTAAATTAACAGGAGACCTATTAAAGTACCCCAAAAATCGGAAAATTTGAGACCGTTTGAAGCAGGCTCCCCGTAACAAAAATTTCCTTTAAAATATTTTTGTTTAAAAAAAAAAAACACGGTGATTTGCATTCTACCCCAATTAAAAACAAACGCGCTTTTATACAAAAGTCCATTAAAAAAGTATTTACCACTTAGCTTTTACATCACCCTTCAAATCTTCAAGTAAATTACATGTTCCAGGAAGACGGCACCGTTATTATCAGCACTTTCGACACGGGAAGTGCCGCTCGGATGTTATTTTCTCAATGCTGGTTTCCTACATTTCTCTCTCTCTTAGAAACAACCATACACAATGCTGCACCCACAGTTTCTCCCTCAATCTCAAACATCCGATCAAACTTGCGGTCAAACTCAGGGTCATGCACGCTCGAACCCTCCTCAGAGGCCCCCACCCCCACCCTACATGTAGGCCAGAAGCTCTTAAACCCACTCCCCACCCTCGCGCCGCACCCCAATAGATCTAGAATCCTTCTCTTCAACCTCCCAGACCCCATCGGCCCAAGACACCCACATCCCACCTCCTATTTTCGCGCCACGTGGATCCAGGGGCCGGACTGACCCGCGGACAAAGACCAAAATGTCCACTCGGTGCGCTGCGCCTGCGCACTCCGAGGCCGAGTGAGCACTCCCAGAAATCTCCGCGATGCGGCCCGCACGGTCACCGCGGCCAAGCGCAGGCTGGTATCTGATTACCTTCTATCGACAGCAACGCCGCTTTCCCGGCCTTGGACTACATTTCCCTTAAGGCTTTGCTGGTCGACATTCTATGTCTCTCCGTCTGTCTTTCCTACGCGAACTTGGCGGTCTCTTCCTGTGATTATGATGCTCTCAGGGTGAGTACTTTTGCCTTGGAGGAAGATCAGCTGAAGCCTGGTGGAAGGTTTGGAGCCGGAACCCCACCCCCTCTTTGAAGCCTCCCGAGGGCAGCGTCAAACGGGCCAAGCCCATACTCTGAGGTATGAGGACGCCATCTTCTCTGTAGCTGGTCTGGCTCTGGACTACATTTCCCAGAGTCCACAGCGGCCTAGCGTTACGTCTCTCTTGACGTCGTGGCGAGGTCGTTAGCTTCGCAGGGACCCGGACGCGACCACGGGGAGGCAGAAGGTGAGGGGTCCGGGAGTCCGGGGCGGGGACAGGGCGTGTCCAGAGAGCCTTGGGTTTTTGCGCGCTGGCGTCAGCGGGCTGAGGATGCACAGTTCTGAATGTGTCTTTGTGTGTCATGGTGGTGAGTAGTTTGTGCGACTGTGTGTGCCTTAGTGAGTGTGAGATTGTGGCTGTGTATAAGGCTGTGGAGGTGTCTATGCTCTTGTTTCACTGTGTGTCCTAAGAGTGGATATGTGTTTGTGTGACATTGACCATTTGTTCAGCACCAAGTGTGTGGGTGTGAGGTGCCTGTGACTCCAGTACTCTGACAGATTTTGGCCCTGGACAGTGATAACCTCAGCCTTTCCCTGTAACCAAAATTGGGCATGATGTCCAGTCTTCTCTGCTCTCCCTCCCCTGTGTGGGAGGGTCGGGCGATGACCCTTTAAAAATGCCCTGGTCCCTCATGATTGCTTTTCCTTGACTCTTCTCCAAGAGACGTATTGAGAAGAGAAGGAAAGAATTATTATTGAACATCCAAAAGCCAAGTACTCCGTGTATCAGTTTTTCTTCTTTCCCTGAAACCCTTCTTATTATTCGTGATGTGTGTTAAAAAAAAACAAAAAATTTAGCCAAATAAATGTGAAGATTAATTGGCTTTATTCAACAATTCATGAATCAGCCAGCATCCCATCTACCAAGTAGAGAGATACTCCAAGGAGTTGTACAAAATGGAAGGTTTTTATAGGCAGTAGGAAAGTGGTGCAAGGAAGTTATTAGCAAAAGAAAAGAAAGGATTGTTTTAGGCCGGGACATCTTTTAGGGGAAGGGAATGGCAGGGGTCTTATCATGCAGATTACCTCACTAGTGCTAATCAGGAAATTTCAGATTGATTGTTTAAAGAGCACATTTGTTTGTTTGTTTGTTTGTTGAGTTTTTATTTAGGAGCACATTTTCTTGAGAGAGATTGAAACTGGAATTGTCTTGTTTGCTGTTATGGGGGCACATGACCCCATTTGGGGCTTTTTTTTTTTTTTAACACGTGCTTTTCCTTCCTTCTTCTGAAACTTCTTGCCTAACAAAGACACACACCACCACCCACCCCCAAGTGAACTGATGTCCAGTATTTGCCATTGGAGTAAATTACTGAGTGCTATGGAGGTGAACTGAAAGGCCCGTAGCTTCCATACTCCCTACACACCTAATGTTAATCTAAATGTTTTTAAACTTTTCATTTTTAATTAGCTTTAGACTTAAAACTGTTGCAAAAATAGAATTCCCAAATACTCTTAACCCAGCTTCTCTATCAAAGCCAGGAGATTAACGCTGATAAATAACCAATCTACAAACCTTATTCAACCAGTGTCCCTTAGTGTCCTGTTTCTGGACAAGGATCCAATCCAGGATCATATGTTGCAATTAAGTTGGTAACTCTCCTTAGTCTTCTTTTATCTGGAACGGTTACTCAATCTTTGTCTTTCATGACCTTGACACTTTTGAGGTGAACTGGCCTTTTATTTTGTAAATTCTGCAATGTAGAATGTTCCTCAATTTGTGGTTGTCTGATACTTCCTCATAATTAAATTTGGATTATGCAGTTGAGGCAAGACTACCCCAGAAGTGATGTATTCTCAGTGCATTTTATCAGGAGACACATGAGATTAATTTGTCTCATTATTGGTGGTGTTAACTTTATTTGCCAGGTTTCTCCACTGCAAAGTCACTCTTTCTATTATAATTAATGTGTCTCAAGGAGAAATACTTTAGGTCTATAAAATTATGCTGTTTTTCATCCTACTTCCACCTACTACATCCATTGATAATTCCTGCCTGAAAATTTATTACCAGGTATTTGCCAAACGGTGATTTGTTTTTTTTCGGATTCTGTTATTCCTTCTACATTTATTAATTATAATTCTGTTACAAATAGATTTTCCTTCTCCCCATTTAATTTATTTACTAACTTATATGAGTATAGTCTGGATTTTTTAATACTATAGGTTATAATCCACTACTATCACTATTTTATTGCTCGAATTGTCCCATATTTGGCCACTGGGAAGCCCTTTGGATTGGCTCCTGTATCCTTTCAACATATCCCCTTTATTTATTTTTTAGTACTTCCTTATTTTCCTGCACCACAGGATGTTCCAGGTTGATACTGTACTTTCCCAGCCTTAGTCCTGGAATCAGCAAATTTCCCAGGGATCACTGGCTCCTTTTATTAGAAAATTATATTTAGAAACCGAGATTAGATGTGCTCATTGCTACTGGGATGTCTTTGCTTCTTGACTTTCTCAGATATGAAATATATGCATCTGTACCCACACATCTGTATCTATCTGTATGTATACCTATACAAATAATCCATGATTTCATATGATATCTCCAATTCCAGTTCAATACCACAGGGCTTCTTCTAGCCATCTCCATTTCCTTTTCTGTAACTCCTTTCTCTGACAGTGAAAAACTCGGCTCTCAATAACCACAGTACATTTATTTATTTGCTCAGTCTTGAGTAGAAAGTAGTTCTAACACATATCCCCAAACCCCATATAGTTCTTTTTGTATTTAGTCTTACAGTTCGTAGTATACAGTACCTCCCCCCCAAAAAATAAAATAAATAAAAATAC
>NW_006798798.1:6209074-6280348 GCF_000442215.2 Lipotes vexillifer | reverse complement strand
TCCCTACACCCATCTGTATGGTAATATTACTCATTTGTAATATACATAGGTTCATTTGTTACTGTTTGTATTTTATTTGGGGCTCCCAAACACACATCCTGGTTGATTTTAATTATTTTTTGAGTATGTGAAACATTAACATGGTTCTGAAAGTTAGAATTAGACCAGAAGATCTACTCAGTTACTCCTCCATCATTCCTTCTCTCCCAATTCCATTCCCCCATTCTTTCCACACTGTGCCCAATCACCCATTATAGGTAACCAACCAATCTCAGTTTGTTGGGGTTTTTTATGGTTAAATATACATAACATAAAATTTACCATTTTAATTATGCTGTTCAGTAACATTAACTCCATTTGCATTGTGCAGCCATCACCACCATTCATCTCCAGAACTTTTTTCATCTTCAAAAACCGAAACTCTGTACCCATCAAACAATAATTCCCTTCGCCCCTTCCTCCAGCCCCTCGAAACCACCATTCTGCTTTTTATCTCTATGAATTAGAATATTCTAGGTACCTCACATAAGTGGAATCATACAGTGTTTGTCCTTTTATGACTGACTTATTTCATTCATGTTGTAGCATATGTCATTCATATTGTAGCATATGTCAGAATTTCCTTCCATGTTGTAGCATATGTCAGAATTTCCTTCCTTTTTAAGTCTGAATAATTTTCCATTGTACATATATACCACATTCTGTTTATTAATTTATCAGTGGGCACTTGGGTTGCTAACACCTTTTTGCTATTGTGAATAATGCTGCTCTGAACATGGGTTTATGAATATCTGTTCATATCCCTGCTTTCACTTCTTTGGAGTATATATCCAGAAGTTGAATTGCTGGATCACATGGTATGTTTAATTTTTTGAGGAATCACCATACCATTTTCTACAACAGCTGCACTATTTTACATTCCCACTGGCAGTGAACAAGGGTTCTGATTTCTCTACATCCTTGCCAATGCTTGTTATTTTCTGCTTTTTTTATAATAGGCATCCTAATGAGTGTGAAGTGGTATCTCATTATGGTTTTGATTTGCATTCCTTTAATCATTAGTGATGTAGGAAATCTTTTCACGTTGTTTGTTGGCCATTTGTATATCTTTGGAGAAATGTCCTTTGCCCCTCCCCCGCCTTTTCTTTTGGCTGCACTGTGCGGCGTGCAGGATCTCAGTTCCCTGACCAGGGATTGAACCTGGGCCACGGCAGTGAAAGCCTGGAATCCTAACCACGAGGCCACCGGGGTTTGTTTGTTTGTTGTTGTTGTGTTCTAGGAGTTCTTTATATACTCTGAATAGTAATCCCTTATCAAACATATGATTTGCAAATATTCCCATTCCATGGATTGTACTTTCACTCTGTTGACAGTATCCTTTGATGCACAAAAGTTTTTTATTTTGATGAAGTCTACAACACGTTTTTTTCTTTTGTTGCCTGTGCTTTCGTTGTCATATCCAAGAAATAATTGCTAAATCTAGTGTTATGAAGAGTTTTCCCTATGTTTTCTTCTAAGAGTTTTATAGTTTTAGCTCTTATGTTTAGATCTTTGATCCATTTTGAGTTAATTTTTTAATGTAGTATTAGGTACAGGTCCAACTTTATTCTTTTGCATGTGGATATCCAGTTTTCCCAGCACCATTTGTTGAAAAGACTGTCCTTTCCCCTATCAAATAGTCTTGACTCCTTTGCTGAAAATTATTTGACCATATATGTGAGGATTTCTATTTCATTGGTCTAGATATCTGTCTTTTTGTTAGTACCACACCGTTTGTTTTTTTTGTTTGTTTGTTTTTTGTTTTGTTCTTTTGCGGTACGCGGCCTCTCACTGTGGTGGCCTCTCCCGTTGCGGAGCACAGGCTCCGGACATGCAGGCTCAGCAGCCATGGCTCACGGGCCTAGCCGCTCCACGTCATGTGGGATCTTCCCGGACCGGGGGCACGAACCCGCGTCCCCTGCATCAGCAGGCGGACTCTCAACCACTCCGCCACCAGGGAAGCCCACCACACTGTTTTGATTACCATCTTTGGTAAGTTTTGTAGTAAGTTTTGAAATCAAGAAGTGTGAGAGTAAGATTGTTTTGGCTATTTGGAGTCCCTTGAGATTCTGTGTGAATTTTAGGATGGATTTTTCCATTTTTTCAAAAAATCATTGGGGTTTTCAAAAGGATTGCATTGAATCTGTATGTTACTTTAGGTAGTATTGCCATCTGTCTTGGTCAGCTCAAGCTTCCATAACAAAATACCATAGACTGGGTGGCTTAAACAACAGAAATTTATTTTCTCGCAATTATGGAGGTTGGAAGTCTGAGATCAAGGTGCCACCTTCTCACTGAGTCCTCACATGGCAGAGAGAGAGTGAGCTCTCTGGTGTCTCTTCTTATAGGGACACTACTGCTATCATATCAGGCCCCCACCCTTATGATGTCATTTAAATGTAATTACTTCCATAACGGCCCTATCTCCAAATACAGTGACATTAGGGGTTAGGGCTTCCAACATATGAATGGGGCGGGGAGGACACACACAATTCTAAGTCCATCACAGCATCTTAACAATATTAAGTATTCCAAGTCTTGAACACAGGATATCTTTCCATTTATTTATGTCTTCTTTTATTTCTTTCAGCAATCTTTGTAGTTATCAATGCATTAAGTCTTTTGCTTCCTTAGTTAAGTTTATTCCTAAGTATTTTGTTCTTTTTGATACTATCATAAATGGATTTTTTTAAATTTTCTTTTCTGACTGTTCATTGTTAGTCTATATAGAAATTCAACTGATTTTTGTGTGTTGATTTTGTATCCTGCAACTTTGCTGAATTCATCTTTTAGCTCTAACAGGGTGTGTGTGTGTGTGTGTGTGTGTGTGTGTGTGTGTAATCTCTAGGGTTTTCTATATATAAGATTATGTCATCTGTGAACAGAGATAAGTTTACTTCTTCCTTTCCAATTTGGATGCCTTTTATTTCTTTTTCTTGCACAACTGCTCTGTCTAGGAATTCCAGTATTATGTTGATAGACATCTTTTCATACATATCCTTAAGGGCCTTTTTTACATCTTTTTTGTGTGTGAATTGTCCATCTCTTTTTCCTGTTTACTTTCACGGAGTTTTTTTGTTTGTTGTTTGTTTTTGTTTTTGGTGCTTTGTCACAATGTTTAAGAATTCTTTACACATTAGGAATATTAGTTCCTCATCTGTGTTGTATGGTGCAAGTATTTTCTTCCAGTTTGACAGTTGTCTTTTGACTTTGTTTATGGTGTTCTTTGTCGTTGAATATTTTTATTTTTATGTAGTCAAATTACCAATGTTTTCCTTTATTGCTTCTGGAGTTAGAAAGCCTTTCTCAATCTCAGGATTAAAGGGGAATTTACATGTGTTATCTTCTAATAACTGTATGGTTTCATCTTTTACATCTAGCACCCTGATCCATTTGGAGTTTAATTTTGTGTATGGAATGGGGTATGGATTTAATTTTATATTTTCTAAATGGCTATCCAGTTTTCCCAGCACCATTTATTAAGAATTTTATCTTTGCCCCACTGATTTTAAATGCCATCTCTATCATATACTAAATGTCCATACATATTGATACTTGGTTCTATTTCTAGGCCTTCTGTTCTGTTCCACTGGTTGGTTTGTCTATTTATGCACTACTACCACACTGTTTTAATTATTAGAGACTTTACAGTACATTTTAATGTCTAGTGCAGCTAGTTTCCTGATGTTCCTTTTTTTATTGTCAAATTATTCAGTTTCTCCTTTATACCATTTATGCAGCAAAGGGTTCTGTTGGCATAGATCTACATCTTTTGGAGGGTTGTGATTTGTTGATTCATGAACAACGGCCCCTGCATAATTGTACACAGATACCCTGGATCATGTAACACTTGTTATTAATATTTTTGATGTTCACAGTCTGGGTTGATGAACAAGGCCTTCTGCTGTTCTGGCTTTTAGGAGTAAGAATGTGATTGGGACCTATATCAGAAGTCTAGATTCACAAATCTGGGATAAAAGTTTGTTTCAGTAACCAGATCTAATTTGATATGGGGCATTTTAGGTTTTGGGTCTTAAATTTGTTTCCGGCCAAATCCATGTTGTTCTTTTGATAAGTTATGGAAAAAACAAAAAAAAGAATATTAACTAGTAGTACTTGGTGTTTGTAAATAAGTGGTTACAGCAGGGTTTTTTTTTTTTTTTTTTTTTTTTGCTGTACGCGGGCCTCTCACTGCTGTGGTCTCTCCCGTTGCGGAGCACAGGCTCCGGACGCGCAGGCCCAGCGGCCGTGGCCCACGGGCCCAGCCGCTCCGCGGCACGCGGGATCCTCCCGGACCGGGGCACGAACCCGCGTCCCCCGCATCGGCAGGCGGACTCTCAACCACTGCGCCACCAGGGAAGCCCTACAGCAGGGTTTTTAAAGAAGGTCCAGGCTCCCACCCTTAGACTTCAGGGCTCTGCAGACGCCATGAAATTTTATGCAATTTTTGCAGATACTTTTTTTAAAAATACTTATTTATTTATTTATTTTGGCTGCACTGGGTCTTAGTTGCAGCACACAGGATCCTCACCGCGGCTTGCAGGCTCATAGTTGTGGCATCTTAGTTATGCCATTCGGGCCTCTTAGTTGTGGCATATGAACTCTTAGTTGCGGCATGCATCCCGGAACAGGGATTGAACCCGGGCCTCCTGCATTGGGAGCACGGAGTCTCAGCCACTGGACCACCAGGGAAGTCCTTGCAGATACTAATTTATTTGATTTTTTTCTTGAAAGAAGATTTATGATTTCATAAGATTTTCAAAGAGATTCATGACCCTTAAAAATTTAGAACTGCAATCAAAGACAGTAGTGCCTGGTAATAATAGCCTTTGAGATGTTGTCCAAAACTTGTGCCCAACAACAGGGAGTTAAAAGAGGAAGTTTCTATCACATATTACATTCATATGATGGAATATTATTCAGCTAATAAACATATGCTTACAGAGAGTTAACCAGAACAAGGAAAATACTGTAATGATACAACACTGAAAATGATGAATAAAAAAGTATTCAGGGCTTCCCTGGTGGCGCAGTGGTTGAGAGTCCGCCTGCCGATGCGGGGGACGCGGGTTCGTGCCCCGGTCCGGGAGGATCCCGCATGCCGCGGAGTGGCTGGTCCCGTGAGCAATGGCCACTGAGCCTGCGCGTCCGGAGCCTGTGCTCCACAACGGGAGAGGCCACAGCAGTGAGAGGCCCGCGTACTGCAAAAAAAAAAAAAAAAAAAGTATTCAAATTTTGCAAAGATCCCATCCCCAAATTTTTTAATGGGTAATTGAATAGAGAAGAAACTGGCTACGTATCTGACACCATGCATTCTGCTTTGTGCTCACTGTCTCACTTAAACTGGAAATTGCACTGTCTTGAAAATTGGTCATTCACAGGATGTTTTTGATAATGAAGCTATTTCAGTGCACCAGAGAATATGTTAAAGGACTGTTAAAGAACTTTTAGTTGTAATTTGTTTCAATCATACTAATTTCCTTTTTTTGTCCCTACTTGTGTTATAGACATTGGCTCGATTGCTCATAATTTTTCTGCTGCCTGGAAAATAAATGTCAGCTACAACTCTAGTTATTTATTTTTGTTTAAGTGGAAAGTACTGTTATGTTTTTTATTATGAAATATATAAGCTTAATGCAAAAATAAGAAATTTTGCTCAAAATGTAATTCATCTAAAGATAAATATTATACAAACCCTAAAAATTTTTACGATGCAGTAGGGGACACTGAAAAGTAAACAGATAATTTTTTTTTTTTTTAGCGGTACGCGGGCTTCTCACTGTTGTGGCCTCTCCCATTGCGGAGCACAGGCTCCGGACGTGCAGGCTCAGCGGCCATGGCTCACGGGCCCAGCCGCTCCACGGCCTGTGGGATCTTTCCGGACCGGGGCACGAACCCGTGTCCCCTGCATTGGCAGGCGGACTCTCAACCACTGCGCCACCAGGGAAGCCCTTTCTGTGGGATTTTATAGAGTGGTATCTCTTATATAAATTCTGTAACCTGCCTGCCTCATTTAATAATGCATTGACTGTGTAACAATTATATTTTAAAGTCACTATGTAGTATTTCATTATCGAGATGCACCTTAATTTATTCGCTTTATTGCCTACTAAAGAGCATTTATATTTCTATATTTTAATTGTGAAATTGTCCCAAAAGTACTCTTGTGCATACAACTTCATGTATTTTTATAATGAATTCCTTTGGGTCAGGCATTAGACATTTATTAAGAATTTTCAAATATGCAAAATCCTAATCTAGAACTCAGGGAGACAAAGCACTTTTAAAAAGTGAGAATCTCTGTTTTTAAATTACAAATAATGTAATGGGGGAGATAAAACTTGTATACAAATGTCCAAAGTAAAGGAAGAAAAAAGGCACTAGTTTACCCTGATAGTATGCTATGAGAGTTCATAAAAGGAAGATATTTGTATGACCAGAGCTGTCATTGTCATGTCATGTCATATCTAAGTCAAACTGATCCCATAAGAACTCTATGGAGGTGAACTGAGTCACCTATATTTCCTGCAATTTTCATTCTAATCATCAGAAATCCAAAGTATGGGGACTTCCCTGGCAGTCCAGTGGTTAAGACTTCGCCTTCCAATGCAGGGGGTACAAGTTCGATCCCTGGTTGGGGAGCTAAGGTCCCACATGCCTCATGGCCAAAAAAACCAAAACATAAAACAGAAGTAATATTGTAATAAATTCAATAAAGACTTTAAAAATGGTCCATATCAAAAAAGTCTTTTAAAAAAAAGTGTTAAAAAGAAATACAAAGTATGACCAATGGAGCAAGATGATTCTATAGCTGTTCAGAGAACACTGAGGCAAATAGGGCAGGTGCAGAAACATAATAAACCTATCTGGCGAGAAGAGCTGAAAGGAAGCATCACTTATACACAGGACTTGGCCTGAATGACTTTTAGTTCTCTTCCAGGCAGGTCTCCAGCGCACATAAATGTAGTTACCAAATCAAGAAGTTTCCAAAAATTGGGAGCTGACAAGCAAAAACAACAGAAGCCATTCTGTGAAAAAGAACTGTTTTCAGAATATCCTGAGCTATTATTTCATGTTCAAAGGAAGATTGTTTAAAATAAAGTATATCCTTTTTCATCTGCCGTTTGGGAGTAGCTTATACTTAACAGAACTTTAAAATATGCATTGAAAATTTAATGCGTGGTTACTGAAAAACTACACTTAAGCAAAACTAAGAAAACTGAAGATCACAACCCAGAAATAACCAAAGTAATCTTTAAGGATAAAACTTCCCTGATATGTTCAGTCTGATTTGTCTGTCTATATTGTCTATGTTAATATATACATGTATTTTACAAATAAGACCACATGATGCCCAGTTGTTTTGTAATCTAACCATATCTTGAACATTTTCTATGTTATTAACTACTTAATTACTAGTAAATTTGTGAGTACTGAGAATTGCTCTTTTATAGAAATCTTTAATTTATTTAATATGCTGTTGTCTGACTCAGAATCTTGAACTTGCCTGAGAATGTACATACCTCTCAGTGTATTGATTTTGGGTTGATGTTTAGACTGGATGTTTACATCCATAAAGCTCAATACAACATTTAAAAATATGACATATAGGAAAAGTTTCAAGTTACATCAGAAATTCACTTAGTTAAATATCAGAGTCATATAAATACTTTGACAAATGTATAGATTGGCCTGTCAACAAAAGGGATGTGCAGATGTTCATGGTGCTAAAGGAGGCCATGTTACTGCACACAAAGCAACTAATTATTAATATCTATAATTGGTGATCAGGAAGTGATGTTTTAAGAAATTTTCATCTTTTTTTTTTTCTTTTTGGCTGCGTTGGGTCTCCATTGCTGTGTGCGGGACTTCTGTAGTAGGGGCAAGCGGGGGCTACTCTTCGTTGCGGCGTGTAGGCCTCTCATTGCAGTGGCTTCTCTTGTTGTGAAGCACAGGCTCTAGCCTCGCGGGCTTCAGTAGTTGTGGTGCACAGGCTCAGTAGTTTTGGCTCACGGGCTCTAGAGCGCAGGCTCATTAGTTGTAGTGCACAGGCTTAGTTGCTCCGTGGCATGTGGGATCTTCCCAGACCGGCGTTCATACCCGTGTCCCCTGCATTGGCAGGCGGATTCTTAACCACTGCACAACCAGGGAAGTCCCAGAAATTTTCGTCTTAATACAATAGTTTATTATTTATATGTAGGTGTTTCTTGTGTTTAATTATGTTTAGGAAATTATTTGGGGGCTTTGTGTTAAAATGTGACTCATTATATTTTTCACATTTTAAATATTGGGAAAGAGGCTCCTGGTTAGAATTTTTACTCAGAATGATTGCTTTTTCAGGAACAGATTACTAATGTTAAGGTGAAGATATCTATATATATCTACTTCTCATGAGCTGTCAAGTTCTCCCACTCCCCCGGCCCAAGCCTTGTGTGATGTGGGATCCATGCCCTCTGAAGAATAAGAATGTCTGTCAATTTAGGGACAGGGAAAATCCAGGGATGTAACTGCAAGCTTCACTGGGTGGTGTGTAGATGGCTGAACTTTGCTTAGAAGAATTTGTACAAAGATTTGATGATAGAGATCTAAAGGAGCATGATTTTGCTGGGTCAAGAACAACTTGTCCCATAACTCATAATCTGCCTTTTTAGGGCCTTTTGTTTCACATTGTGGGTTTGTGAAAAATCCCTTTGAGATGTATAGAGTTGGAAATGCACAACTCTGCTCTGTATTTCTGAAGTTTCCTCTCACTTTTAAAAAATTATTCTTTCTTGTATTGACCAAGGCCCCAAGTCTGAATTTTTATTTAGTCAGAGTATAGCTGAATTAGCGTATTAGTTAGGACAGGTTGTTATGCTGTGGTAGCAAACAACCCCCAAATCTCAGTGGTTTACAAAATAACTTTTTAAGTTTTGCTCATTATGCATCAGCATAGGCAGGGTCCCAGACTAAAGGAGACTCCACCATCCTGTAGCTGTACCATCTGAAACACATAGCCTCCTTGGCCACCACATCAGCAATAGAAAGATTAGAGAATTATGTGGTCTGGATTATGTGGAAGACTGGATACTTGAAAAACTGGATAATGGTGAGACATTAGTAATTAAATTAGTAATGTCTACCACACTGGCTAAGACCCATTTCTTTTTCTGTGTATAGGAAGTTGCTTCTGTAAATTAGGTGTGAATTCTTTTTGGAGCAAGGAAGACATCCTGGACTGTGGAAAGAGGTTAACAAGAGGCCTGTGCACAGGTGAGTGAGGAGACTAAGGAAACAGGAAGCCTTTTATATGAAAGCTCACCTCCTCTGTGGGAAGTCAGTTACTATTTGCGAACACACCCCTCAAAAGCTCTAGAACTACGGAGAAGATTAAGCTCCTTCAGCATACAAGTTCCCAGAGGCACTTCACTGTCACTCATATCACTCCATTCATATTTTCTTTTATAATCTATCCTTCCCCATGAGGAGGAAGGAATTAATTGTGTTATTTATGATTATAAAACATATGCTTAAGGGAAAACTTGAAAACACAGGAAAACAGGGACTTCCCTGACGGTTCAGTGGTTGAGACCCCATGCTTCCAATGCAGGGGATGCAGGTTCCATCCCTGGTTGGGGAACTAAGATCCTACATGCAGCGTGGTGTGGCCAAAAAAAGAAAAGAAAAGAAAAAAAAAATACAGAAAAACAGATTCCCCCATAATTATACACCTAGAGACAAATGTAAAAATTTAATTGAAAATCCTTTCAATCCATTTTCTATGCATACACATATGCATGTATATACACATGTATATATTTTTCCTATAAAAATAAGATTACATATACTGTTTTATTACCTACCTTATTCACCCAAAGTTGTTTAACATCTTAACATCAGCAAAGATGTTTTTATGGCAACAATGTTTCCATTGTATGGATACACTATATTTTGTAGGATATTTAAATTCTCTCCAAGTTGTTTCCATTGTCAGCAGTGTCTCCATCATACACCCCACACTCATCTTTTGGAGTCTCAGATATAGAATTACTTCATCAGAGGATATACATGGTTTAATTTCTGCTAACATTGCCTTGTTGCAAGTTTATACCAGCTATAATCTACAGTGTGTGTCCATTTCCTCACATCATGCTATTGTGACGTGTCATCAGTCTTTTAAAAATTTGCCAAATTGATACTGTAAAATGTTATTTCCTTATTGCTTTAACGTACATTCCCTTCATTACTAGTGAAGTTTTAAAACTCTTGATAGGTTGAGGAGCCACTTTATTATCTAGTGAGTTGCCCATGCATATCCTTTGCTCATTTATCTAAAATTATTGCTTTTTTCTGAAAATTTAATTTTTTTTAATTAATTTATTTTTGGCTGAGTTGGGTCCTTGTTGCTGCATGCAGGCTTTCTCTAGTTGCAGCGAGCAGGGGCTACTCTTCTTTGCAGTGCACGGGCTTCTCATTGCAGTGGCTTCTCTTGTTGCGGAGCACAGGCTCTAGGCACACGGGCTTCAGTAGTTGTGGCTCGCAGGCTCTAGAGCGCAGGCTAAGTAGTTGTGGTGCACGGGCTTAGTTGCTCTGCGGCATGTGGGATCTTCCCAGCCCAGCGCTCAAACCCACGTCCCCTGCATTGGCAGGCAGATTCTTAACCACTGTGCCACCAGGGAAGCCCTGAAAATTTAATTTTAAAAGCACTATCCAATAAGAATTTTTGTTGTTTATCTGACTTGTGAGTTAAAGGCTTTTTTTTTTTTTTCATTTTATCATTTGCCTTTTCATTTTGATTTTAGTATTTTGGGCTAGAGTTTTTAAAATCTCAAATATAAGTTTTTTCTTTGTATTTTTCTGCCTTGTATGTTATATGTTCACAAAATATAGATACATTATATTTGTCTGAAGTACATTTACAGATATTTTATTTTTATATTAAATATTTTATCAAGTTAGAACTTCTTTTTGGCTTATGGTACAACCACAAAAAATAGGCTGAGAAATTGCTACTTTGATAAAATCTTAAGGTTTGCATTGTGATCTTGTACATTCACTGGAGAGTTTGAGTGCCTCCCATGTAGTATTTTACGTCCTGAGGAATTAATAATGAACAAAACCAACAAGATCCCTGCTTTTAAGTTTAGTGGGAAGAGTCAAATTATTGACAAGCAAATATGTAATATAATGTATAGTAGCACTGAGAGCTAGAAGGAAAAATAAAGCAGGGAAGGCTAAAGTGAATGACAAAGGGTAATACTTTAATAGTTTGGTCATAGAGGTGAAGTTTAAGCAGAAACCTTCGTGGAGGGAGCAAGTGAGCTCTATGACTATCTTGAGGAGGAGCATTCCAGAAGGAATATACAAAACCTCCAAAGGGAACATGGCTGGTATTATGTGGTGCGTTCTAAATAGTCCATGGACATTTAAGAATAATATCTTATTGGTAAGTGAAAATTTTAGGATTGTTACCAGGATGCATCCAGATGTGGCCCTTTGTGAATTTTTATAAGCTCTCAGGGATTCTTTCTAATATAAAGATTCAGGTATTTTATTTCCTCCAGAAAACACTCTTATTATTAACTTTTATTCACTTTTCCTCCCACTGTTCTGTTTTATTCTCCACTTTTACATATATTTTAGGTCTTCTGGATCTCTCTTCCATATCTCTGACCTTTGTTTTCAGAATTCATTTCTTCTGTGTCTTTTTTTCCTCTGAATTCTGAGATGTTTTCCTAGGCTTTTCCCTCCTGATTTCTAATGTATCTGGTGCCTTCTTGTCTAATAATTCTTAAAAGAAACTATTACTTGTCAGAATTGTCTCCTGTGACAAAGCCCTTACAAAAGGTTTCAGTTTCCTTCTCCCATTAACCCCTAACTCTCTTAATTGGGCCTTTTCTAACTCTCTTAATTGGGGAATTTATTGTTCATTCCCCTCATTAATGGCAGTAACCACAGGGAGGCAGTTTATGCTGATGGAAACTTTCATGGGCAATAAAATACAACACTTGGGTTCATATCCCACTCAGTGTGGCCTTGGGTCAATATCATAACCCCTCAGGCATTCTAGCTTCTCTTATGTATAATGTGAGAAAATCAACTTTATTTAACTAACAGGGTAGTTATAAAATTAAAACTAAATGAAAGTGTATATGAATGGCACTGCATCACCTCACCCTAGAATCCTGGGGATCATTCCTGTACTTATGTACTCTCCCTTCCCTAGTTATGAACTAACTACCTGTGATCTTCTGTAATTCAGCCCCCAATACTTGGGTGCTGGTTCCCATCGCCTCTCTCCTGCTCAAGGTCATTGCTCCTGTGCAGTTGTCTCCTATGTCCCTGCATTATTCATTTTTCTCTACTGGGTTATTCCCATCACTATAAACCATGCTGTAATCTCTCCCACATTCAAAACAAACAACCGTTCCTGGATTCCATATCCATTTCTAGCTCTATTTCTCTGTTCTTTTCAACAAAACTCCTTGAAAGGGATGGCTCTTCTGTCTCCACTTCCTTTCCTTCCATTTTCTCTTATAAATTTATTTATTTATTTATTTTTGGCTGTGTTGGGTCTTCGTTGCTGCGTGCAGGCTTTCCCTCGTTGCAGCGAGTGGGGGCTACTGTTTGTTGCAGTGCTCGGGCTTCTCACTGCGGTGGCTTCTCTTTGTTGCCGGGCACAGGCTCTAGGCGGGCGGGCTTCAGTAGTTGTGGTACGCTGGCTCAGTATTTGTGGCTCACGGGCTCTAGAGTGTAGGCTCAGTAGTTGTGGCACACGGGCTTAGTTGCTCTGCGCCATGTGGGATCTTCCTAGACCAGGGCTCCGAACCCATGTCCTCTGCATTGGCAGGTGGATTCTTAACCACTACACCACCAGGGAAGTCCCACCTTCCATTTTCTCTTGAACTCAGTCCACCCAAGATTTTGTGTCCTCCACTCTAGAGAATCCACTTTTGTTGAGACTTCTAATGATCTCTCTAATGCCAGATCCAATGGACAGTTCTCGTTCCTCATACCACTTGACCTATTGGTAGCATTTGACAGTTGTTCTCACCTTCCTTCTTGGTATACTTTCTTCACTGGGCTTTCAGTGAAGCCCAATTCTCTTCTTTTCCTTCTATTCCACTAATGTTTCCTTTTCAGACTCCTTTCTTTCTTTTTTCCTTTTCATCTCCCTGTTCTCTAACCGTTGGAGCCCCTCAGGCTCAGGCTTTGGACCGTTTTTCTTCCTTACCTTTAATCACTCTGTAGGCAGTCTTACCTAGTATCAGAGCTTCAAATATCAACTGAACATCAGCAACTTCCCATTTTATATTCCTACATTTGGACTTTCTCTGAACTCCCAGATCGAATATCTAATGGACATCTGGCATTTCCACTTAGACATATAATAATCATCTCAACTATTAAGGTAAAACAGAATTCATAATTGGTCCATCCAAACCCGCTCCTCTCACAGTCCATTATGTTAAAAAATGGTAACTTCATACCTCTGGTTGCTCAAGCCAAAAACCCTAGCATCATCTTGGCCTCTTTTTTTTCTTTTATACCTAAAATCAGTAAATCCTGTCAGCTCTTCCTACAGAGAATATCTAGAATCTGATCAGTTCTTGTCACCTCCCCCAGGACCATACCACCGTAAGGCAAGCCCCTCAATCCCTTGCCAGGATTACTGCAGTAACCTTCTCAGTTCCCCCCCTTTCCCTGCTTCCCCCGCTTGTCCTCTTAGTCCATTTTCCATGAGTGATCCTTTTAAATGTAAATCAGATTATGCCATTCCTTGGTTTGAAGTGTTTCAGTGGCTTCCTGTCTTACTCAAGAGTAAAACCAACGTTCTTACACAAGGCCTACAAGCCCTGTGTGATCCAGCTTCCATCTACCTCTCTGGCCCTCATTTTCTCACTCACCCCATTCCAGCCACTCTAATCTCCTTCCTCTTTGTTGTTAAAGCCTGCTCTTGCCTAGAGGCCTTTGCATTTGTTGGTCCCTCTGCTAGGACTGTGCTTCCCCTAGGTATCTGTGTCGATGTCACATTCCCAATGAAAAGCCTTCTTAGACCACCCTTCATTTCCCCATCTCCTTAATCTTTTTATTTTCCGCTATAGAACTTTGACTCCTTTACATATAAATAGGAATATCAATGTCAGTATATCAATATTTGTTATTGTCTCCTTCCATTAGAACGTGAGATCCGCTGGGACAGACTGGATCTGCTATCTTCCTTACACATAGAACCATGCCAACTGAGTTGGGAACTCAGTAAATATGAAAGAATTCCTGACTCTTTTTTCTCTCTGCATCCATATCCAATCAGATGCCAGAACCAGTTGATTTTACTTCTCTGACACCTTGAATTCATCCCCTTCCTCCTCATTTCCACTATCACTATCTTGGGTCAGGCCCTTTGTTTGCTTGGGAAAGTACAGGCACCTTTCAGCTGATCTCCCTGACTCCAGTTTTACTCCTCTCCACTAAAATAATCTGGCTATATTGGCCCTTTCACTTCCTTTTTTAAATTCTTCAGTAGCCTTCCATTCATTAATGGGTGAAAACCAAACTTGTATATATATTCAGTCAGTATTCATTGGTCACCTTTATACTTCAGTCACTGTGGCCCGTACTGTTTACAGTGATGATGAGACCTGGTCCTCACAGTTAATGTCATAAGCATTATCTTCCTCTAGATTCTAGAATTAATTAGATTTAAATTCAGATTAACTAAAATTAAATTAAAAATTCAGTTCCTCGGTCATACTAGCCACATTTCAAATGCTTGGTAGCCACGTGTGGCTAATGGCTACATTATTGACAATACAAGATGTGAAGATTTCCATCATCACAAAGGTTCTATAAGACAGCACTGGTCTAATCCTTGCCCCAAACTGTACAAGTCATTCCCAGTTATTGTCTGCAATCCAAACACACCGTCTCCTTTTGATCCACTGTTTTTGCCACTGCTCTTCACTTTGCTCAGAATGCTCTTCTGTCCCTTTTCTGCCTATTAACATCCTCTGATTTTAGGCCCCAAATCATATTCTGTAACTTACAGGAACTTTTCCTTGACACCAGCCCCCAATGATTTAACTAGTCTTCCTTCGGACGGCACCCCTCCCCACCATGGGAACTCAGCAAGGCAGTCTGGCTGCTTACTTCAGCACTATTGGAATTATTTCCCGCTGTTGCCAATGGAAATCAAAGAAAATGGATGTGACGTCTCTGCAGGTGGACGGCAGTAAGAGGGGCTTATTTAACTTGCTTCTCAGTGCAACTTGATAGGAGAATACAACATCTTAAAGTTGCATATGTGTAGCACTAATGTTTCTTTTTAAATAGTTGGGGGAAAATGACCTAGAAAACCAAATTGCAGTTTGGTAGCCAAAATTAACTCTTGGTTTATTTGTCCTTTGTGTGTGAAATGTCCTACTATTCCGTGCGTCTGACTTCCTCACGTATCTGTTGATCAGTTTTGGTTCTTCTTAGTACTATTGAGATCTATCCAGTTGATACCAACGGCCTTAGCGGCGTCAGCCTCTGGAATAACTCCTTACACCTTTCTGGCCTGCATTTCTCTAGACTTCACTCTCCAGGGAGGAGTTTTCTTTTCTTACTTTTTGACTCTCTTGCACACCATATGCACTAAGGATTCTGGAAACTTCTAGCATGACTGCAAAGTAGCCAAGAGAATAAAGTACCTGATGATAAATCACAGTATTAAAAAAAAAAAAGCGTGGGTGCTCCTTGCACCTGTAATTAGAACCAGCCTTACTACCTTCCTTAAAAAAACCCTGAGTTCTCATTATCTTGAAGTAGGCCGTTCTCCACCAGTCTCAGCAGTTGTCAGCCAGAGAGGAAGTGATGTTCTTCAGGAAAGCAGTAGAGAGGGCTTATGTAGAAAATAAGGATTGCTGGGCCAAGAAGCTTCTAGAAATTGAGTTCCCACTCAGGTCAATACTCTGGATGTGTAGGTATGCTTGTAAGATGCCTGTATTACTGTGTTTTTTTTGCTCCTGTCTGATAAGTCCAGCTGGGGCTGGAGGCTTTGACGAAGCCTCTCATATGGATGGCGTGGCCCTTTTTGAACTTAGAAGGCGAATGTAGAGCCAGGGAGGTACCCAAGCGGTTTTGCCTGTTGAACCCAGAGAAGCTGGAAAACTTTGTTTAAGGGTTGTCTTTTTCACAAGGTTTGGCCTGCACAGGTATGCTCTGCTCCTAGCCTGTAGGTACCATCCTCATCTTTAAGGGGTAAAGTCTGAGTGAGTCTGAGTTGTGATCCTCCTTGCTGCAGCTGCAAAGGAAGGTCTGCTTGGTACAGCTAGCTGGGAGCTGTCTAGGCCTCATCTAGGGTGTACATTAGCATCAACAAGGTAGGGACTGTCCCAGCCAGAATCCCTCCTGCTAACGTGCTTGGATTCTATGTCAGTGCCGAAGCACATCTGCCTTGAATCCATCTTTCAGTTTCCTTATGGTTTAGGAAGGGGCTGGGCTTTGTTAACTCAGTAGTTCTTAGCATTAGTGTTGTGTGGTGGGACAAGGGGAGAGCAAAGGAAGCAGAGCAGGGACCCTGGAAGTTGTTTTAAGCTCATCTATTTAGGCGTGCTGAGGCAAGCTCGGTTTATGAGATTTGCCCCTTCTCCCCCTACTCTGTTTTTTTTTTTTTTTTCAGGACTCTGCACTTGTTCAAGAGAAGAATCTAAAGAAATCCAAGCAGGACAGGTAGTTCTAAAAGCCATGACCCAGGTAAGTTGAAGTTTCCTCTGTCCTTGAAATAATATCAACATTTGTGTTCTTTATCCTGAGACTTCCCTGTCTGGCTGAGCCCCATTCAGTAACCTGCTCCCAGTTCCTCCATTGCAGAGAATGAGCAATGATGCTTCACCTCCCTTTGTGGCCCTCTCTTCTCCAAGTGTTCACATACATGCACAATGTTCTTACCAGAGCACCAATGGAGCAGAAATATATTCTCCTGAGAGAAATTTGAGAGCCGCCCTTATCAGAACCATGGTTGAATAGAGCCAAAGATAAGATAACTTTGATCTTTTCCATTAACCCAAGTAGTTTCCTTTTTTCTTCTATTTTAAAATATCACCCCCTCTTTAAAAATCATAAAACATTTCACAGTATTGGAAAATACATGCAAAAACATGTCTATAACATATATATGGTATAAAGAATAATAAAATGAGTTGATATATTTAATGTACCATCTAAGCAACCCTTATCCCTTCCCACATCCCTTCACATATCGTATTACCACCTCACCAATGTTAATGACTACTTTTAATTTTGCGTTCGTTAGCACTTTGATTCTTATAGTTTACCATACATGAATGCCTGCTCAACAGTATACTGTTGAGTTTTTCATTTTTAAATTTGATGTACAGTTGTCATATTCTCTATATTTTTTACCATATTTTTTCACTCAAAACAATGTGATTTCAAGTTATTCACGTTAAATTGTGTAGCACTAGGTCAGCAGTTCTTAAAGTGTGGTCCAGGAAGACTTTGAGACCCTTTCAGGAGGTCTAGGGGTCAAAATTACTTTTATAATAATAATACTAACACATTATTTGCCTTTTTCACTCACAACTCTAATGAGTGTACAGTGGAGTTTCCCAGAAGCTATATGAAATGTGTTATCCCAACAGATTGGGGAGTTCCCTGGTGACCTAGTGGTTAGGATTCCTGGCTTTCACTGCTGTGGCCTGGGTTCCGTCCCTGGGTGGAGAACTGAGATTCAGCAAGCTGCATGGTGCAGCCAAAAAGTAAAATTAAATTAAATTAAATTAAATTAAATTAAGTTGGCCAACAGATTGAATACAGAAGATGTGAAAATCTAACTCTCATTCAGCCAGTCATTAAAGAGATTTGCAAAAATGTAAAACAGTGCTACTAAATTTTTTTTATTTTGACAAAGTTATTTTTCATAAAATGTGTGTTATTTATGTTAACATGTAACAGGTTTATTATTAGTTATTTGAATAAATTAATAATTTTTAAAATTTATCTCTTTTAATTTCTAATGTGGTATATATTGATAGATTTAACCAGCATTAATGAAAGTCTTCAATAACGTTAACAGCTTTATTTATTGTACATATATATAATTCACATACAATGAAATACACCCATGTAAGTATATAGTTCAGTGCTTTTCTAGTATATTTGCAGAGCTGTGCAACCATCAGCACAAACCATTTTAAAACATTTACATCACTGCCAAAAAAAATCCTGTTTGCATTAGCTGTCACTCCCAAATTCCCCTCCTCATCCCCTGGCAACCACTAATTTACTTTGTCTCTATGGAATTGCCTTTTCTGGACTTTTAACATAAATGGAATCATTGAATATTTGATCTTTTGTATGTGACTTTTTTCACTTAACATAATGTTTTCAAGCTTCCGTGATGTAGCATGTATCAGTATTTTGTTCATTTTTATACCAAACAATATTCCATGGATATGTATAGACCACATTTGGTTCAGCAATTCATCAGTCTGTGGACATTTGAGTTGCTTCTACTTTTTGGCTATCATGAATAATGCTGCTATAAGCATTAGTATATACCAATGTTTTTAGGTAGACATATGTTTTCATTTCTGTATACTTAGGAGTAGAATTTCTGGGTAGCATGTTAACCCTATGTTTAACATTTTGAGGAACTGTCAAAACTGTTTTCCAAAGTGGCTACCCTATTTTACATTCCTACCAGCAATGTAAGAGAGTTCCAGTTTCTCCACATCTTCACCAATATCTGTTTTTTGGGAGTTTTGTTTTTTGTTTTGTTTTGTTTTCATAATAGCCATCCCAGTGGATGTGAAATGGCATCTTATTGTGGTTTTGATTTGCATTTCCCTAATGATTAGTGATGTTGAACATCTTTTCATGTGCTTATTGGCCATTTGTATATTTTCTTTGGAGAAATCTCTTCAAATTCTTTGGCTGGTTCATAATTAGGATGTCTTTTTTATTACTGAGTTGTGAGAGTTTTTATATATTCTGGATTCAAGTCCCTTATCAGATAAACAATTTGCACATATTTTCTCCCAGTTTTGTGGGTTGGAATTTCACTTTCTTGATGAAATTATTTGCAGAACAAAAGCTTTAAATTTTGATGAAGTTTATTTTATCTTCTTGTTCTTTTTGTTTCTTTTTTGTGTCTGGTGCCATATCTAAGAAACCCCTGCCTGACCAAGGCTGTGAAGATATACTCCTATGTTTTCTTCTAAGAGTTTTATGGTTTTAGCTTTTACATTTAGCTCTACAATTATTTTGAGTTAATTTTTATATATAGTGTGATGTGAGGTCCAGCTTCATTCTTTGCATAGGGATATCCACTTATTCCAGCACTATTTGTTAAAAAGGCTAATCTTTTCCCATGAAATTATCTTGGTTGGTTTAATTTAATATGTGGTAGTCCTTAGGGAGCTGGTAGAAGATGCCTTTCTTCAGAGAGGTTTTGCAGCTGGGAGTATTCTCAAGTTCAGCACACTTTAATTTTTCTCCTGGGGTTTCCCCCAGCTGCATGAATTTCAGCCTCACTAAAAATGAGACAACCAGTCATTATGTGCTTCCTAAGGGGATGCTGTAGGAAGTACACAGTACGACCTCTGACATATTTATGTCCCCTAAAAAATATGGAAGTAGAGAAACATGTTAAACTATACCATGAAAATATGATCAGCCAAATCCAGAATATGGGAAATGCTACTGATTCAAATGTTTGTTTAATGAATAAACAGCAGTAAAAATTTTTAAAGGGTCTGTGGATGCTAAAAGAGATTTGAGAGACTTTAGGAAATCTATAAACTAATTGCAAGGGGTGGATTTTGTTTGAATCCTGATTTGAACAAACCTACTGTCAAAAATCACTTTTGAGAAAATTGGGGCAATCTGAAACTTGATCTGGTTATTAGGAAATGATTGTTAATTTTATTAAGTGTGATAGTGATATTCTGGTTATTATGCCTTTTTTAAAAAGTCTAATCTGTTAGATACTAAAGTATTTGTGGGTGAAATACTATAATGTTTGGTATGTGGGATTTGCCTCAAAATATACCGGGGTAAAAAATGGAAAGGAAGACCTAAAACAAGATTTGCAAGGTCTTGTTAAGTTACTGAAGCAGAGTGATGGATTCATGGGGGCTCATTATACTATTCTCTGTACTTTTGTGTATTTTGAAAATTTTTGTAATCAATTTAAAAAATAAAAGTCATTTCATTTACTAGTAGTGCATGGGTTTATTGTTTCAGGGATTGGTGACATTTAGGGATGTGGCCATAGAGTTCTCTCAGGAAGAATGGAAGTGCCTAGAACCTGCCCAGAAGGACTTGTACAAGGATGTAACTTTGGAGAACTTCAGTAACTTGGTCTCACTAGGTAAGGACATTGTATAATACAGGACCAGCCAGGAAACAAGGCTCCCAGGGACTACAACAGTGGGAGGCTGTTACCACCTCCGGCTGGAGGGGGTAAAGAGAGGAAACACTGCCACCGGAAGATAGTGAGAGCTAGAGCCATGGAGAAGGGCCAGCTGGTAGCCACTGTAGCTACCTCCAGAACTCCTGGGTCAAAGGAGGGAGCGAAAGGGATAAGAAATATCCTGAACTGTCTTCCTGTCCACTGATACTTTCCATCTACCAAACCCAATGAGATATGTTAGGACCAGGGTAAGCTGGGCACATAGCAGGGCCAAGAGTAGTGAGGAATGGATTGGGGAGAGGGAGAGGGCAAATGGAGAATAAAATTTATGGTTTCTTCATGGTGAATTTCTGGGAAGACTTACAAGTTTCTGGCTAAGTTTCTGTTCTCTGTCTTCAAGGGAATTGTTCTGTGCTTTGTTGAAGTGGAAATGGGTAGTGCCATTGGCACCTCCACCTTCCCATCCTTTGGACAACCTTCACACCTTCCTTTATGTAATTGCCTCTCTTCCTTAGCAACCAAGAGACTGGGTTTGAATTTGGAAACAGCACGATCATGCCCCATTTCTTTTCCTATAAACAGGACTTTCCCTTCCTAAGCCCGATGTCATCTCCTTACTGGAGCAAGGGAAAGAACCCTGGATGGTTATAAATGATATGACAGGACCATGGTGCCCAGGTGAGTGAGGGCTGATCCAATGAGGGGAGGTCACTGGGAATAATAGCCCAGCAGGTGAGTCAACTCATAACAGTAACTTGAGTTATTGTCAGGAAACTCCCTCAAAGCCCTACCAAAAACTGAGGAATAAAAGCCTGAGACGGGAAGCCATGAAGAACAAAGACCTTGCCAGCATCAGCTTCCAAGGGAACCTTGCCTTTATCCCCATTAATTCCTCTCTGTTCTTTCTTCTCTTATGTTTTCTTCTCATTTCAAAAAGGAATATGCCCCTTTCCGGTGGCAGCTATTTTACCTGTAGTTTGGATCCTTTTTTCTGCAAGTCCTTAAAAAGTATTTATTTTCTTAAAACAGCTTTTCACTTCACCTAATTCAGCAATTCATTTATTCTCTTAACTTTTGAGAGGTAAGGATGTGTAGTGGCTGAGGGAATACTCTGGAATCAGATTTTCTTTTTTTTAATTTATTTGGCTGCATCGGGTCTTAGTTGCAGTATGTGGGATCTTTCGTTATGGCGCGCAGGCTTCTCCCTAGTTGTGGTGTGTGGGCTGCAGAGTGTGAGGGCTCAGTAGTTGCAGCACATGGGCTTAGTTGCCCCGTGGCATGTGGGACCTTAGTTCCCCAAGCAGGGATTGAACCTGCATCCCCTGCATTGGGAGGCGGATGCTTAACCACTGGACCACCAGGGAAGTCCCTGGAATCAGGTTTTCTGAGTTCAAATCCTGGCTCTGCCACTTACTAGATTTGTGAGTTTAAGTAAGTTACTTAATTCTCTGTGCTTCAGTTTTCTCCTCTGAAAATGGGATTAAAAACAGTGCCTTCCTGGGGCTTCCCTGGTGGCACAGTGGTTGAGAGTCCGCCTGCCGATGCAGGGGACACGGGTTCGTGCCCTGGTCTGGGAGGATCCCACATGCCGCAGAGCAGCTAGGCCTGTGAGCCATGGCCGCTGAGCCTGCACGTCCGGAGCCTGTGCTGCACAACGGGAGAGGCCACAGCAGTGAGAGGCCCACGTACTGAAAAAAAAAAAAAAAAAATAGTGCCTTCCTCATGTAGTTATTGTGGCTTTTTTATGAGTTAGTATGTGAAAATGCCCAGAACAATGCCAGGCAATAGTGACCACTAAAAAAATGTTAGTAAGCATTGGTAACTGGCACTTGCTGGACAGAAATGGAGCCTTTGAATACTTAGTTATGTTACTACCTCATGACTTCTCTGTATTGTTGTCATTTATTTTCATCTGGGATCATTTTTTCTCTATCTGAAGAACACCCTTAATATTTCCTTTTGTGTAGGTCTGCTGTTAACAAATTCTGTCAGCTTTTGACCACATGAAAATGTCTTTATTCTACCTTTTTTCTTGTAGGATATTTTCACTGAGTATGGAATTCTATGTTGGCAAGAATCTTCTCTCAGCCCAAAGAAGAACTCATTCCACTGCCTTTTCTCTTCCAATGTTGTCATTAAGTCAGGTTGTTCCAATTTTGGAAAATGTTCCACATATATTTAAAACTAGTGTTCTTTGGATGGGGCATTCAACTCTTTAGCTATAACCCTTTTGATTATGTGACTTAGAGTCTGTATGTCCTTTTAACTCTCTCTGTACTTCCACCATCAAATTCTGAGAGCTCGTAATTGTATTATATATTTTGCTACTACATATTACATTTTTATAAAGATGAAATATAGATCCTTGTTGCAAATTGTATTTTTATCAGTACAGTCCAACCTTCATTTTGCCACTTAGTGGCATTTAACCTTGAATTCTATTTTTTCTGATATTAGTATAAAATGCCCTGTTTTTGTTAGTTTAAAAAATTATGATGTATCTTTGCTTATCCTTTTTAAAAAATTATTGCCATTTTAAGTGTGTCCATTATAATCAGGTTAGAGTTTCCTTTTTTAATCAATCTGAGAGTCCTTGACTTGAATTTAATCCATTCTCATTTATTGTGATCATTCATGTGTCCATTCTTACTCCTCCCATTTTATCTTATATTTTCTCTTCCTTATTCTCTTTATTTCTAGCTATTCCTGTTTTGCTCACGTTTTTTTTGTTGTTGTTTTTTGTTTTTTTGTTTTTTTGTTTTGCGGTACACGGGCCTCTCACTGTTGTGGCCCCTCCTGTTGCAGAGCACAGGCTCCGGACGTGCAGGCTCAGCAGCCATGACTCACGGGCCCAGCCACTCCGCGGCATGTGGGATCCTCCCGGACTGGGGCACGAACCCGTGTCCCTTGCTTCGGCAGGTGGACTCTCAACCACTGCGCCACTAGGGAAGCCCTTGCTCACATTTTATTACCCTTTCTACCTTTAAGCGATTTTGAAGTTGTATGTCCTATTGCTTTGTAATAGAATAGTCTTTAACTTGACTTTAAGAATGTGCTTAGGGGGCTGCCCTGCTGGCGCAGTGGTTGAGAGTCCGCCTGCCGATGCAGGGGACACAGGTTCGTGCCCCGGTCCGGGAGGATCCCACATGCCGCGGAGCCCGGGAGGATCCCACATGCCACGGAGCAGCTGGGCCCGTGAGCCATGGCTGCTGAGCTTGCGCGTACGGAGCCTGTGCTCCGCAACGGGAGAGGCCACAACAGTGAGAGGCCAGTGTACCAAAAAAAAAAAAAAAAAAAAAAAGAAATGTGCTTAAACCTGTGTTTCTCTTCCCACCTTAAGACTGAAATAGAATTTTCTTTTTAGTAGAGTTTTTTAAAAAATATTTTGAAATCATTCTAGTTTAGACTTATAGAAAATTTGCAAAATTATTAGAGAATTCCCATATACCCTTCACTCAGCTTCCAAATGTTATGTAGCCATAGTACAGTTATCAAAACCAGGAAGTTAACATTGGTGTAATACTATTAACTAATCTACAGATCTTATTAGAATTTTATCAGTTTTTCCCCTGATGTCCTCCTTCTATACCAGGATCCAGTCTGGGATCCCACATTGCATTAAGTTGTTTTATCTCCTTAGTATCCTCCAATCTGTGACAATTGCTCTGTCTTTCATGACTTTGATCCTTTTGATGAGTACTCTTTTGGAGAATGTCTCTCACTTGTGTTTGCTTGATATTTTCTCACAGTTAGATTGAGATTATGCATCTTTGACAGGAATACCACAGAAGTGATGTTGTGTCCTTCTCTATGCATCATATCAGGGGTTGCCTGATGTTAGTATGGCTTTTTACTGGTAGTGTTAACCTTGATCACCTTGGTTAAGGTGTCTCTCATGTTTCTCTCCTGTAAAGTTACTACTTTGCAACTGTAAGTGGTAATTATCTTGGAGGGAGATACTTTGCAACTATATGCTGTTTCTCCTCATTTTGTCCACTGGTTTTAGTATCCATTGGTGGATCTTGTCTGTAACAATACAGTAGTGTTGCCTTGTGTTGATTTTCTGTGTCCCTTATTGCTTCTGCATTTATTAATTGGAATTCTTCTGTAAGGAAGGGCTCTCCCTACTCCCTTTCCCATTCATCTATTTATTAAAAGATTTGTTTCTATCAGTATGGGCTATTTATTTATTTATGTATTCTATGAGTTAGAGTCCAAAAATATCATTGTTTATTCTGCTGTTCCAATTGCTTATTGGGAAAGCTTTGGCCGTTTGGGAACACCTTCAGGTTGTATATATATTCACAATGTTGTGCAGCCATTATCACTATCCATTTCCAGAACTTATTCATCATCCCAAACAGAAACTCTGTACCTATTAAACAATAACTCTCTACTTTCCCCTCCGCCCTGCCCCTTGTTACCTCTTTTCCACTTTGTTGCTATGAATTTGACAATTCTAGGTATCGCATGTAAATGTAGTCACGCAATATGTAGTTTTGGGTTCATTCATTTATCAAAATTTAATTCCTTTTTAAGACTGAATAACATTCCATTGTATGTATATACCACATTTTGTTTATTCATTCCTCTGTTGATGGACACTTGGGTTCTTTCTATCTTTTGGCTATTGTGAATAATGCTGCTCTGAGCCTCGGTGTACAAGTATCTGTTTGACTCCCTGTTTTCACTTCTTTGGGGTATATACCTAGGAATGAAATTGCTGGATCAGCTGGTAATTGTTATATTACTTTTCAAGGGCATTTCTTAATTTTTAAGAGTCTTTTATAAATTGTGAAGATCATCCCATTATCTATGATATAAGTTTCAAATATTTTCTCTGTCACTTGT
The DNA here is from genome assembly GCF_000442215.2 of Lipotes vexillifer. Taxonomy (NCBI): domain Eukaryota; kingdom Metazoa; phylum Chordata; class Mammalia; order Artiodactyla; family Lipotidae; genus Lipotes; species Lipotes vexillifer. The sequence goes on along the minus strand of NW_006798798.1, from coordinate 6,255,060 downwards.
CTTTTGACTTTGCTTTTGGTGTTTTTTATTCGTGTGCAAGTTTTTTGTTTTTCACCTTTACATAATGGAATTTATCAGTCTTTTGATACTTTTGGATTTTGAGTCATTATTTAGAAGGTTTCCCTATACCTAGATTATAAAGTAATCTACCACATTTCCTTCCAGTTTTTGTATGGTTTCTGTTTTCTTTTAACATTAAAACTGTATTCAGAGTTTATTCTGGTATATGGTGGTATAACATATGGATCTAATTTTATCTTTTTCCAAATGACTAATCCCAACATTATTTATTATAAAGACTATTCTTTTCTCCTTTGAGATACCACCTTTATAATAAATGCAATTTCCATATAAACTTTAGTCTATTTCTGGCCTTTCTATTGAGTTCCATTGGTCTGTCTCTAGAATCCAATATTTATTCATCAAGCAATCCGTTACTGCTACTATGCTAGGATTTGGTGACAACAGCTAGTGAAAAAGGCTTTATTTCTGCCTTTGGGGAGGTAAAAAAACAAATCAACAGATGAGTAAGTAAATGAAACTCTTAAGTACAACTGATGAAAGTGTTATGACAATAGGACATGTTGTGGGAAAGAGAATCAAAGTATACGCTTAGGGTTATCAGGCTGAGAGCTTTTTGAAAGTATGAGTTTTAATCTGAAACCTAAAGAGAAAAGCAGCCATACAAAGGGCCCAGGACAGGATTCCCAATAGATAGAAGCACCTGATGAGAGGTCTAAGATGGAAAAGACCTACATTTATTCTAGATACTCAAAGGAAGGCTGTGGTTTGTTACATAGGGAGGAAAGTGGAGAGTATTCAATATGAAGATGCATTGTCCTTGGTGGAGATAGAGTGACAGAGGGACAACAAAGACAAGCAGGGACCTGCTTTGCCAAGAACCTGTGAACGATGGCATTGAATTTAGAATTTATTCTAAGTGCAGTGGGGAGGCTGTGAAAAAGTTTAAGCAGAGATTTTCATTTTGACTGACATCAGCATCATATGGTAGAAAGTGCTAAAAATATAGATGCCTTATTTGTATGAAATGCCCTGAATAGGCAAATTCACAGGGACAGAATTAGTGTTTCTCTGCCATTAGTGATTGCCAGGGGCTGGCAGGAATGAGGAATGGGGAGTGGCTGCTTAATGGGCACAGGGTTTATTTTTTATTTTTTTTTAATGGAAGTATAGTTGATTTACAATATTGTGTTAGTTTCTGCTATACAGCAAAGTGATTTACATATATATATTATATATATACACATATATACATATATATACACACACACACACATTCTTTTTCATATTCTTTTCCATTATGGTTTAATTTCGGATATTGAATATGGTTTGCTGTGCTATACAATAGGACCTTGTTGTTGATCCATTCTATATATAATAGTTTACATCTTCTAGTCCCAAACTCCCAATCCAGCCCTCCACTGCCCGCTCCCCACCTTGGCAACCACAAGTCTGTCCTCTATGTCTGTGAGTCTGTAGCACAGAGTTTCCATTTGGGGTGATGAGAGTGTTCTGGAATTAGAAGATAGTGACAATGATTGCAGGACACTGGGAATGTACTGCAAACCATGGAATTGTACACTTTAAAATGGTTAAATGGGAAATTTTATGTTATGTGAATCTTCAAGTAAAATATATATATATTACTTTTAAAATATGTGTAGATATGTATGTATACACATGTCTTGGCCCTACTCCTGTAGATTTTGATTCAGTGTGGGGTGCTGTTTGGACATTTGTTTTGTTACAAGGCTTCCTGGATGATTCTGATCTCTATCAAATGGGAGAATCACTAGCTTAATTTGTTTTCTTGCCCCTTTCTGGCACCATATGAACTCTTATCATATTTGTGCTTTCATGTGCTTTTTAGAAATTGCACAGCAATATTTGAGACTTATAGAAAAAATTCACCTATTATGGTTATTATTTTCATTTTGTCTCTCTAGTCTCCTGTAGAATTTTTAAATTTCTCTTAGAAGAAGAGAACAAGTTGTATTTACTTTTTTTTTTTATTTTTCAGACTTGGAGTCCAGGTATGATAAATTTCTACAAAAAGATATCTTTGAAGTAGAGTCATTTGATTGGGAGCTGATGGAAAGCCTTACATGCTGTGCTTTTGAGGGCTCCAGTTTTAGAGATGACTGGACATACAAAAGCCAGTTTGAAAAACAACAAGTAAATCATGAGTGCTCTTTCAAGCAAGTGAAAATCACCTATGGAAACATGCCCACTTTTGAGCATCATACATCCCTCACCCTACATCCCAGCAATGAGACTGGCGAGAAACTGACTGAATGTAATGAATGTGGGAAAGCATTTAGCCGTGGCTCACACCTTATTCAACATCAGAAAACTCATACGGGTGAAAAGCCCTTTGAATGTAAGGAATGTGGGAAAGCTTTCAGTCGTACCTCTCACCTTGTTCAACATCAGAGAATTCATACAGGTGAGAAACCTTATGACTGTAAGGAGTGTGGGAAGGCCTTTGGTCGTACTTCAGAACTTATTCTACATCAGAGACTTCATACTGGTGTCAAACCCTATGAATGTAAAGAATGTGGAAAGACCTTTAGACAGCACTCACAACTTATTCTGCATCATAGAACTCATACAGGTGAGAAACCCTACGTATGTAAAGACTGTGGCAAGGCTTTTATTCGCGGCTCACAACTTACTGTTCATCGGAGAATTCATACAGGTGCTAGACCCTATCAGTGTAAAGAATGTGGGAAAGCCTTTAGACAGCATTCACAGCTTACTGTGCATCAGAGGATTCATACTGGGGAGAAACCCTATGAATGTAAGGAGTGTGGCAAGGGCTTTATTCATAGCTCAGAAGTTACTCGACATCAAAGAATTCATTCTGGGGAGAAACCCTATGAATGTAAAGAATGCGGGAAGGCCTTTAGACAGCATGCACAGCTTACACGACATCAGAGAGTTCATACAGGTGACAGACCCTTTGAGTGTAAAGATTGTGGGAAGGCCTTTAGTCGTAGTTCGTACCTTATTCAGCATCAAAGAATTCATACAGGTGACAAACCCTACGAATGTAAGGAATGTGGGAAAGCCTTTATTCGTGTTTCACAACTGACTCATCATCAGCGGATTCACACTTGTGAGAAACCCTATCAATGTAGGGAATGTGGAATGGCCTTTATTCGTAGTTCACAGCTTACTGAACATCAGAGAATTCATCCTGGTATCAAACCTTATGAATGTAGAGAATGTGGGCAGGCCTTTATTCTTGGCTCACAGCTCATTGAACACTACAGAATTCATACTGGCTAGAAAGCCTTGATGTTAGGGTTGTAGGAAAGCCTTTATGTGGAATTCATGCCTGACTCAATATTAGATAATGCATAATGTAATGTAATTATTGTCAGAGAACCTTCATTTGTCACCTCCATTATGGAACATCAGGTAACTCATACCAGAAGAAAATTCAATAAACATGGGAATTCTTTTTGCCTCACACTCACTGTTTACTAAGCATCAGAGATCTTACACTGAAAAAAAATTAATATGAATATAGAAGAGCCTCCTGTTACCACTCAAAATATGTTAAACTTCTGAGAATTCCTAATAGAAAATGACCCTATTAAAACATTTTGTGACTGTGCCTTTCGCCATATACCTTACTTAACATTATTTCACTTCCAGCAATTACTGACTGTATAACATTGGGTAAATTATGCAATGTCTGTGTTCCTCAGTTTACTTATTTTTAAGCAGTGATAATTATATGTACCTAATAGAGTTTCCGTGAAGATTGTCAGATATTTTATATAAAGCCTATGCTCAATAAATACTATTGTCATTAATTAATAACAGTATTACTGTTAAGGAGTTCATGTGAGAGGAGGGCCTTATGAATGTATCAAATATCCAAAGCCTTCAAAACCACTTGTTAGGATAATTCATTCTGAAAAACAGTAGTAAAGTATAGTTATCATGAGAAGCTCTTCATCTAAAAGGTTGTAAATTTTGAAGAGTAGAAATTAACAGAAGAGCAGCTGAAAGAAATCTGCTCATTTAGGAATCTAAAACCACCTCCAAGTATAACTTCAAGAGAATCAAACTATAATTACAAACTAGAAATGAATGGCAGTGAATTCTGCATATCAAAACCAGTTCAGTGTAACCAAAGCTGTACTCCTGTCAGAACCCAAGGATTAAAGGTAGGGGCTTTGGGGGCTTCCCTGGTGGCACAGTGGTTGAGAGTCCGCCTGCCGATGCAGGGGACACGGGTTCGTGCCCCGGTCTGAAAAGATCCCACGTGCCGCGGAGTGGCTGGGCCCGTGAGCCATGGCCGCTGAGCCTGCGCATCCAGAGCCTGTGCTCTGCAACGGGAGAGGCCACAACAGTGAGAGGCCCGCATACCGCAAAAAAAAAAAAAAAGGAAGGGGCTTTGGGACTTCCCTGGTGGCGTGGTGGTCAGGAGTCCACCTGCCAATGCAGGGTATACAGGTTCAAGCCCTGATCCGGGAAGATCCCACGTGCCATGGAGCAACTAAGCCCATGCGCCACAACTACTGAGCCTGCGCTCTATAGCCCGCGTGCCACAACTACTGAGCCCACGTGCTGCAACAACTGAAGCCCACACACCTAGAGCCTATGCTCTGCAACGAGAAGCCATTGCAATGAGAAGCCTGCACACCGCAACAAAGAGTAGCCCCCAATCACCACAACTAGCAAAAGCCCGCGTGCAGCAGCGGAAGACCCAATGCATCCAAAGATAAATAAATGAATAATTTTAAAAAATTTTTTAAAAGGTAGGGGCTTTGTTCGCTAAGTAGATCTCCAGCACCTACTCATTGCCAGTCACATACTAAACGCATTAAATGAATGGTCAACCCTAAAAGTTAGGGGAAATTACCACATAAACCCAAGTCAACAGTAAGAACGATTATTAAAAAGAAAAAAATGGGACTTCTCTAGTGGGCCACTAGGTTAAGACTTCAAGCTTCCACTGCAGGGGGCGTGGGTTCAATCCCTGCTCAGGGAACTAAGATCCTACATGCCGCATGGCACAGCCAAAAAATATAAAATCAGAAACGACAGTAGACTTAATCTGAAGGTTATTTAACAATATAATAGACAATTGACAACTCTGATATAGAAAAAAAAACACATTTAGCAGTATGAATGAGGAAGGGGTGGATTTTTTCAAAAAGTAGCAACTATGCATGACTTTAATATATTTAGAAATCTAGAGAGAATGGATTTTTACAAAAATAATCAAAATTGGTTCAAGAAGATGTGGGATTTCTGAACAATCAATGATTGTGGAAGGACATAAAATGTCATCAAAGCTCTGTCCCTTTAGAGAAAACAATTTTTTTGTTTTGTTTCGTTTTAATTATTTTTGGCTGCGTTGGGTCTTCATTGCTGTGCGCAGGCTTTCTGTAGTTGTGGCGAGCGGGGGCTACTCTTCATTGCGTTGCACAGGCTTCTCATTGTGGTGACTTCTCGTTGCGGAGCATGGGCTTTAGGCATGCAGGCTTCAGTAGTTGTGGCACACGGGCTCAGCAGTTGTGGCACACGGGCTTAGTTGCTCCATGGCATGTGGGATCTTCCCGGACCAGGGCTCGAACCCGTGTCCCCTGCATTGACAGGCGGATTCTTAACCACTGCGCCACCAGGGAAGTCCCAAGAAAACAGTTTAACATACAAAAACCTTAAAGTACAGATAATCCCTGAGAGAAGCTTTACAATTCATCTTCAAGGCTAAAAAACTTATGATAAAAAACTCAACAAGAATAACTCCTGAAAAACAAATTGTAGATAATAATTATCATTTGTGAAGATAAATATAAATAAAATTCCAGCTAATTTAATCCAGTCTATGAAAATTAATTTTAGATGGAATGTCTGGAACTGCACCTATTCTGGATTAAATATGTTTTTAGAATTTTGATGTTGTAACTCCAGGATGTGACAGTGATGGGGAAAAGAGCCTTGATCCAACTCCAGGGACATCTAGATCAGGGCTTGTGAATGACTGAGTAATCTTAAAGAACATTCCCTCAGACCTTGGGGTAGCCAGTCAGAGGACCCATTGCACCCTGATGCTATCCATCTTCTCAGTCATCCTGAGTGTTCAGTAAAAGCACCTGCATTTTCTGCACGTGCCACTGCCTACAAAGGGTTACAAAGCAATGTGCTTTATGTCATTTTTCTTTAAGTGGCTTAATGATTAGGATGTACAGTTGGAGGGGCTCAAATCTATGACATTAAAAATTAATCACTTTGATTAGCTAAAACACAGGCACAGGATAAAAATTTTAAAGTTAAATTTTGTATTCACATAAGTGAACCTCCACACATTACCCTGTTGCCCTTTATGTAGCAATCACTGCTATCAAGTTCTTGCATATACTTCCTGATTTCTCCATTTGCTTAAGTGTAGACATACACATAACACTCTTTATAAGAATGTTTTACATAAATGGTAGCAAATTTCTATATATTGCTAGTTTTGCTTATCCATACACCTTGGAAGATTGCACCATGCCAATACATATATAATGGCCTTATTCTTTTTTAACAGCTGCATAGTATTCTCTCATATGTGTGTGTCATAATTTATTTAACCTTATCAATTTAGTTTATTTTTTGCTCTTTCCAACAATCCTATAATAAATATCCTTGCACATACATTATTTTGTATATGTAATGTATATCTTTAAGATGAATTTCTAAAAGTGGAAATGTTAGATCAAAATAATATACTTTTTTTTTACTAGCAAACATCAAAAAAAATGTATATACTTCTCTCTTTTAAACTTTCTGTCCTCACACTCTTAGAATGTACCCCCAGTGCCCCATGACCAGCTTCAATAATTATCAGCTCATGGCCAGGCTTGTTTTATCCATATTTCCACCCACTCCCCGACCTCCATGTTATTTTTGAAGTAAATCCCAGATATTTCATCTATAAAAATTTTAATATGTACCTCTGAAATATATCACAAATTTAGAAAAGATTTTCACGCCTTAAAAAAATTGACAGCACTGCCTTAATACTTAATATTGCATATCTGATAGCCAGTGTTCCAATTTCTAATTGTTTCATGAATGTCAATTTTTTGAAAGTTATCAGGATCCAAACAATGTTCACAAATTGCAGTTGATTGTTGTGTTTCTTAAGTCTCAATCTATCCATTCTCCTTCATCCTCCTCCCCCGGACCCCTCCACCCCCACCCCCACCCCCCCAGCAACTTAACTTTTCAAAGAAACTAGTTTGTTTGCCTTGGAGAGTTTCTCAGAGCTTGGTTTTTGCTGGCTGATCCCAATGGGTAGTTAAACCTGCTCCTCTATCCTTGGTATTTCCTATAAGTTGGTAGTTGATGTCTAGAGGCATGATCAGATTGAGGTTCCATTTTCGTTGTTGTTGTTAAGACTACTTACAGGTGGTTAATATTGAGAGACATAATATTTAGGTGTCTTTCTTTTTATGATGTTAGCAGCCATTGATGTTCAACTGGTAAATCTATTAATTTATTAGGGACTGCAGAATGATGATATATTATTTTTTCCTTCCTTTATTAGCTAGAATATTTTTAAAAAGAGAAACTTCCTTTCAAATACTGTTTGGTTATCCATGTTACAATAAGGAAAGGCAGGGTAGATGCTTCTTTCTTTCTCCTTATTGGTTTTCAAAATAATGAGCTGGTTCCCTAACATTCTGCCATGGTAATCACTGAGTTTAGAGGGGTGTGTATGTGAAGCATATTCAGTATGTTTAAATCTATTTAAGTTGTACTCTCATTGATGCTCAAATTGTTCCATGTGTGGCTTATGGGATCCTCTTCTATTTGATTCCTGTGTCCTTTTGATATGACCCTGCTAGTCTTTGATCACTTGCCTGCTATCTGCCACAATAGGATGTTCCAGGCTCGTCTTGTTCATTTCCTAGCTCCCACCTTGAAGTAGGCATTTTCCAAGGAATCCTTTTTCCTTTGGGTATTTTGGTACTTTCCAAAATGGTATTTGGAAACTGCAGTCACTAGGTGTGCTTCATTCTCCTGGTTGGACATTTTTTTTAAGTAAATATACATTTTAGCCCGTTTTATACACATTGCTCAGGTGCCTTCAGGAAGATGGTGCATCTATGCGTCTGCCCACTTTAGAAGAGATCCCAAAGCACCACATTCATCTAACCCTAAGAAAACATTTACTGAAAGTTCACCATTTGATCGGTGAAAAATGGAAAAGTCGCTTTTGTTTTCACTTGCATTCCTTCGATTATGACTCATAGAGATGACCATTTGTTCACATATTTGCTGAGCATTGGTATTGCTTCCAGCATGGTGCCTAAAATATAGTAGGTGGTCATAAATGTTTGTTAATTGAAAAATTGAATGTCCATATCCTTTATTCATTTAATATTGAGGTAGTCATATTTTTCTTCCTTAAAAGAGATGTTTTTGAGATGAATAAATGTATAAAATTCCTAGTACAATGCCTGAAATTCACCAAGTGTTAGTTCCCTGCCTTGCTGTTTGCCTACATTGTCATTCATGCCTCTGATTTGGCTATTTTCTACTTTAAGATAAAGAAATTGACAGTCAGAGAGATTAAGTAGTTTGCCTAAGGCCTCTTAAGTGGAGAATCCTAATTTCAAGGACAAGGGCAAGATAGGGTAGAGTTTCATATGCACAAATTTCAGAATGTATGACTGAAAAGGAAAAAAATCAGTGTTTTTTCAGATAATCTATAAACTGCAGTCAGTTCATGGCCGTAACACAGAAAGTGGCAATGCTAGGATCAAAAGGATGAAAGAGCTTAGTAAGAATGGGGTTTTGGTTTTTTGTTTTTGTTTTTGTTTTGTCCTTATAAAAAAATTAAAATGCTCAAATAGAATACAGAGAATATAGAAAATGAGAGGGAAAAATATTTTTGTGGTACCTTAAATATAAATGTTATCATTTTTGCATATTTCTAGCTTCTAAGTTTTTAAAAATTCATGCTTTGTCTTTATTATGTAAAACTTCAAACATATACAAAAGTAGAAAGTATAGTACAGGGCTTCCCTGGTGGCGCAGTGGTTGAAAGTCCGCCTGCCGATGCAGGGGACACGGGTTCGGGCCCCGGTCCGGGAAGATCCCACATGCTGCGGAGCGGCTGGGCCCGTGAGCCATGGCCGCTGAGCCTGCACGTCCGGAGCCTGTGCTCCGCAACGGGAGAGGCCACAACAGTGAGAGGCCCGCGTACCGCAAAAAAAAAAAGAAAGTATAGTACAGTGAACCCTCAATATTCTCATCAGCCTGCTATAAAAACTGTCAGCTCATGGCCAGTGGTGTTTGTCTACACTCACATCTACTTCATCTTTCATTGGACTCTTTGAAAGTTGAACTCAGATGTTATATGATGACATCTGAAAGTATTTCAGTAATTATCTCTTAAAGAGACTTTTTAAAACTATCAGTTAGGGGGGACTTCCCTGGCGGTTCAGTGGTTAAGACTTCGCCTTCCAATGCAGGGGACGTGGGTTTGATCCCTGTTTGGGGAACTAAGATCCCACATGCTGCAGGGCAACTAAGCCCACACGCTCGAGAGCCCACATGCCGCAACTGCTGAGCCAGTGCGCTCCGGAGCCCACGCACCACAGCTAGAGAGCCTGTGTGCTGCAACTAGAGAGAAGCCCACCCGCCGCAATGAAATAATCCCGCATGCTGCAACTAAGACCTGATGCAGCCAAGTAAATAAATAAAATAAAATATCAGTAAGGGAATTCCCTAGTGGTCCAGTGGTTAAGACTCCGTGCTTTCATTGCCGAGGGTGCAGGTTCAATCCCTGGTTGGGGAACTAAGATCCCACATGCCGTGCAGTGTGGCCAAAAAAAATAATAATAATTAATTTTAAAAATATATACAGGGACTTCCCTGGTGGTGCAGTGGTTAAGAATCCGCCTGCCAATGCAGGGGACACGGGTTCGAGCCCTGGTCCGGGGAGATCCCACATGCTGCAGAGCAACTAAGCCCGTGTGCCACAACTACTGAGCCTGCACTCTAAAGCCCGCGAGCCACAACTACTGAGCCCGTGTGCCACAACTACTGAAGCCCGTGAACCTAGAGCCCGTGGTCCGCAACAAGAGAAGCCACCGCAATGAGAAGCCCGCACACCACAAGGAAGAGTAGCCACCGCAATGAGAAGCCCGCACACCACAAGGAAGAGTAGCCCCCGCTCACTGCAACTAGAGAAAGCCCGGGTGCAGCAACCAAGACCCAATGCAGCCAAAAATAAAATAAAATAAATTTATTTAAAAAAAAAAAAATATATATATATATATATATATATATATATATATCAGTAAGAATTTATAATCCTGGGCCACTAGTAGGGAAGACAATAAAATTTTCTACCAGATCCCCCTGGTTTAAGCTGATTCTCATTGTGATCGCAGAGAAAGTTGTTTCATATGTATTAGGAGAATTAGAAACTTAGGAAAAGGTTTTCCTAGAAACAACATTCTTTTCCAAAGTTCTCTCTTTTCTTTTCAAAAAACAAAAATTTAGGTGCCAATTGTGAAATACGAAGGGTTTTTTAAAATTGTTTGTTTGTATTAAACAAAATTGACTGACTTGGTACAACTCTTAATTATAAGATTTCTACATCTTTGATGTGTTGAGGATTGTATCTGCTTCTTTACTCCTAGGAGGCAGTCAGATATTTGTTGAATGACTGAGTTAATAAATTAGGCAAATGATAGAATATTTTTATGGGTGGTGAGAAGATGTAGGTGGGGAACCTTCCCTTTACAAAAAAAAATTTTTTCTTTTAAAGATATAGATGTGAAATTTCACACTTAGAAGTCACCATGCGGGGGTGGGGAGGTGGGAGGAATTGGAAGGTTGGGATTGACATACATACACCATTGATACTACGTATAAAATAAATAATGGGAACCTACTGTATAGCACAGGGAACTCTACTCAGTGCTCTGTGGTGACCTAAATGGGAAGGAAATCCAAAAAAGAGGGGACATATGTATACGTATAGCTGATTTATTTTGCTATACAGTAGAAAGTAACACAACATTGTAAAGCAACTATACGCCAATAAAAATTAATTTAAAAAATAAATTAAATAAAATTAATCATGAAAAAAAAAGTCCCATGCCTTAAAAAAAAAAAAAAAAAAAAAGGAGAAGTCACCATGCCTTAAACCCTGGCTGAAGAATTTCACAAGTCATTCTGAAGAATTCACGTATCGAACTTTATTTCCAAAATTAAAATATTTCATCTTTATTAGATTCATGAGCAACATTAATGATGGACGATGAGGTTGCTCTACTACTCCAGCTAGAATCCCTCAGGCATCTCAAGTGTAATATCTAAAGCCAGGTTTATAATTCCACTCCCTGCAACTTACAGCTCCAAAGTCCTCTTTTGCTTCCACATTTCTAATATATCTTCTCTAACGATGTACCCAGTTCCGGTACCTTATCTTCCACATTTGAAATATTAGCTTTAGAATCAGGTCTGGACTCTGTCACTAACTAGATGATGATAACCTAGGCTCCCTAAGCATCCATCTGGGGCTCATAATAGTACCTCATGGAGCTATCATGAAAACCTAAATGTGAAGAACCTGGCAGAGCTACCAGCACAATAATATGAATAAAATCAGAAAGGAAAGTTTGATGTTACATAAGAACTGAAAGTTACTTAAATAATTGCAGGCATACCTAAACTGAGCCATTCCTAGTCATATAAATAAGTTCTTCTAACTGTCTTTTCTCTCAGCAAATGGCCCCCATTTCCCACCCAGCTACTCAGGGACCATCCTTGGCCTCCCTCTCCATGGTTATTTTGAAATCTCTTTTGCTTCTACCACTAGGACATTTCTGGAACAGACACACCCCTTTGCTGAGTACGATGAAGAGGTACTTTAAGGTGATAAGCCCTGCAGCCAGAATTCCCGAGTTCAAATTCAAGCATAGCTACTTTACTTGCCAAGTGGCCTTGAACTAGTTTCATAATTTGTATCTAGGCAGTAATTTTCAAGTGAAGATATAAATAATATATGCTTAGAACATGCCAGGAACATAGTAAGGGTTGAGTACATTTACTTCTATTTCAATTCAGTTCAACTATATTTATTGAGCACCTACTATATGCCAGGCACTGTTCTAGGCCCTGGGGATACAGCAGTGAACAACACAGACAAAAAGCCCCACCTTCATGGAGGTTGTATTCCAACGGGGAGAGAGACCAACAAAATGAGTAGATTTTGTAGTGTGTTGGAAGGTGTTATGCACTGAGGTGAAAAAAGGGCAGGGTAAGGAGATCAGGAATGGAAAGGTTGCAATTAAAGTGATTACTAGTTATTGTCATCACCAAGTATTTAATAATTATCTATTTATATATGTTAATACTTATATATGTTTATTAATTAATGAACTTGTTACTATTTATAGTTACTAAGTGCTACTTGTTATGTAGTATAATCGGTGATTTTTTTTTTTTTTTTTTTTTTTTGCGGTACGCAGGCCTCTCACTGTTGTGGCCTCTCCCGTTGCGGAGCACAGGCTCCGGACGCGCAGGCTCCGGACGCGCAGGCTCAGCGGCCATGGCTCTCGGGCCCAGCCGCTCTGAGGCATGTGGGATCTTCCCGGAATGGGGCCCGAACCCGTGTCCCCTGCATCGGCAGGCGGACTCTCAACCACTGCACCACCAGGGAAGCCCTCGGTGATCATTTTTTATCATTGTTACAATTTTTATTGTTGTCTTAAGTCAGCCCTCATCGTCCCTTATCTTCCACCAGAAAGCTGGATCTAGGGACTTTCCTGGTTGTCCCGTGGGTAAGACTCTGCACTTCCACTGCAGGGGGTGTGGGATTAATCCTGGTCAGGGAACTATGATCCCACAAGCTGCACAGGGCAGCAAAAAAAAAACAACCTAGGTCTAAAACCAAATATAAGTATGTTACATCAACAGTCTTCGCTCACTTAAGGAATAGAGGCCAAGCTCCCTGACCTAGCTCTAAGCCTCGTCCTCTCACTTAGCCTTGGATCTATACCCTGCTTAGCGCACCAGCTCCAGCTCTTAGCCCTCCCTCTGGAACTACCTAAGCCACTTGCAGCTCATCTTTGCAGCACATTACTTCCTGTGATGTAATAACATGAGAAACAGACAAGGTCACTCTGTGACCTCATGTGAAATGAGAGAGAATGATGCTCTGCAACCATACAAATAACATCAAGTTTCAGGGTAAGATTGTTCTAGCTTCCAATACCCAAGGTAAGAACTATTATAGTGCTAATAAACATAATAGATTACTTTTAGAAAATGAAGGAACATTAGGGTCCCTTTTAGTCACCAAACTTTTCTGAAACGTTATTCAGATGATATGCAGTGTGCAAGTGAATCACAACTTTGTAATTGTTTCATCTAACAGAAAAGATCCAGTAGTAGACTTCCTAAGATAGGGTGCCAAGGTCATCAATTTACTTGGTCATCTTCCTACTGCAATAGAAATAAAAGTGGTTCTGGAAGTTTAAAAACATCACTGGCTTAATTGACTCTGCTAAGATAAGAATCTGAAGGAAAAAGCCTGAGGTGGAGGGGAAAGGTACCAGGAAAGACAGGAGATTTTCTCGGGCAGTCCTTCACCTCCATTAGATGCCCAGAGTCCTGATATGGAAGGAAAGATGCTCCAGGCCTTGGCAAGCAAACACATCCATCTTCAGGGAACATGGATGGCCTCTAACTGAGGACAGAACGATTGAAATCCAGAGGGCATCCCCTGGCTCAGCCTCCCTCCTGGGATGGTCAGGGTCTTGAGACACTTTAGCTGGGGAAAGGCAGAGAAGAGGCTCCCAGACTCACCTGACTGTGCCCTCCCCTCAATCTGGGGCATCAGTCCTCACCCTCTGACATGCATACATCCATCCTGACACCCACACAGTCCTGCAGCTCTCCGCTTATACCAATTGGGAATCAGCCCCCTCCTCCTCTCTCACCCACATTGCCTGGAGAATGTAGTAACAGCCCCATTTTACAAATGAAGAAACAGACTTGGGTGGTTAAAGGTAAGCAAGCAACAGAACCAGGATCTGAATTCACTTTGGGCTTCTTAGCGAGCTCAATAAGATACCTCAGAAAGACAGTAAGAAAAAGCTACAAAATTAACAGACGATGGGAAAAAAACAAAACTGAACTTATTTAAAGCCAAAACAGTCCTCAAGGCCTTTAACACTATTTATGCACTTGCCAAGGGCAGTCCCTGTGCCAGGCCTCTCTTTTCTTTTTTTTTTTTTCAGTACACGGGCCTCTCACTGTTGTGGCCTCTCCCGTTGTAGAGCACAGGCTCTGAACGCGCAGGCCCAGCGGCCATGGCTCACAGGCCCAGCCGCTCCGCGGCATGTGGGATCTTCCCGGACGGGGCACGAACCCGTGTTCCCTGCAACGGCAGGCGGACTCTCAACCACTGCGCCACCAGGGAAGCCCAGGCCTCTCTTTTCAATCACGCTCAACTACAGAGTTACAGACAGCACCATACCAAAGTAACTGGCTGTGAGGCTGAATAATGGCTTCCCAAAGATGATCACATCTTAATCCCTAGAATCTTATATGGCAGAAGGGACTTTGCAGATATGATTAAAGTAATGGGGAGATTATCCTGGATTATCCAGGTGAACCCACTGTAAATCACAAGGGTTTTTAAAAGAAAAAGGCAGGAGATCAGAGTGAGTATTAGGAGATGTGACAATGAAAGCAAGAGGTTGGAGGGATTCAAGGAAGGAGTCACAAGCCAAGGAATGCAGGAGGGGACCTCCCTGGTGGTCCAGTGGTTAAGACTCCCTGCTTCCATTGCAGGGCGCACAGGTGTTTGATCCCCGGTCGCGGAACTAAGATCCCGCATGCCATGCAAGGTGTGGCCAAAAAATTTAAACAAAAAAAATTACCAGCTTTTCCGGTCAGCAGCCTGAGGTGACCTCTAAAAATGGTTCGCTATTCACTTGACCCAGAAAATCCCACAAAATCATGCAAGTCGAGAGGTTCAAATCTTCGTGTTCACTTTAAGAACACTCGTGAAACAGCCCAGGCCATTAAGGGTATGCATATCCAAAAAGCCACTAAGTATCTGAAGGATGTCACTTTAAAGAAGCAGTGTGTGCCATTCCGTCGCTACAATGGTGGAGTTGGTAGGTGTGCCCAGGCCAAACAGTGGGGCTGGACGCAGGGTCGGTGGCCCATAAAGAGTGCTGAATTTTTACTGCACATGCTCAAAAATGCAGAGAGTAATGCTGAACTTAAGGGCTTAGATGTAGATTCTCTGGTCATTGAGCACATCCAGGTGAACAAAGCCCCCAAGATGCGGCGCAGGACTTACAGAGCTCATGGTCGGATCAACCCATACATGAGCTCTCCGTGCCACATTGAGATGATCCTTACTGAAAAAGAACAGATTGTTCCTAAACCAGAAGAGGAGGTCGCCCAGAAGAAAAAGATATCCCAGAAGAAATTGAAGAAACAAAAACTTATGGCCTGGGAATAAATGCTGCAAAAAATAAATGCAAATAAAAGTAAAAAAAAAAAAAGTACCAAACTGATTTCCAAAGCGGTTACACCCTCTTGTATCCCCACCAGCAGTGTATGAGAGTTTTCATTGCTTCACATTCTCTCCAATATTTGATATGGCCAGTTCTAAAAAAAAAAAAAAAGGAATGCAGGAGGCCTCTAAATGCTAGAAAAAACAAGGAAATAGATTCTTACCTAGAGCTTCCAGAAGGAGCTAGCCCTGCCAATATCTTGACATTTGCCCAGTGAAACTGATTTTGCAATTTTATCTCCAGAACTGTAAGAGAATAAATTTACATTGTTTTAAGCCACTATGTTTATGGTTATTTGTTACAGCAGCAATTGAAAACTGACACAATGGCCAAAGTGTGAAGTGCATTTGGTTGGACAAATTTTCAGGAAGTTATTTCTTACTAAGTAGTTATATAATTATATTATAAAAATATATGATTATATATTGTATTATTATAAATATAACAGTACACTAATATTATTTAATAATATTTATACAATATTACTATATTATTATTAAAAGATAACAAAATGATACATTGTTTTTGGAATAGCCTTGGGAAGCAAACTTGAAAACTACATCTCAAGAATGTTCACAAATGCTAGTGTAAATCAGCATTTTTCAAAATACAGAATAAGGAAACAAGGAAAAAGCTGAAGGAAACCAAATTTTCACTCTCTTTTCAAAATACATAAGTAAAAGTAGAAATCCTGCCTTTAGGACACATTAACATTATCTTGGAAAAGCATCAGAAATGCACACACTATCAGAAATATAGGCCTAATTTACAAAATCCTAGCAGGCATTTTTTTTTTTTTTGCTGTACGGGGCCTCTCACTGTTGTGCCTCTACCCGTTGCAGAGCACAGGCTCACGGACGCGCAGGCTCTGCGGGCCATGGCTCATGGGCCCAGCCGCTCCGCGGCACGTGGGATCTTCCCGGACCGGGGCACGAACCCGCGTCCCCTGCATCGGCAGGTGGACTCTCAACCACTGCGCCACCAGGGAAGCCCCCTAGCAGGCATTTGGAACATTAGCTATTACAAAACTGCAAGACAGATAGTTCTTTGGTATACGTAGCCTAAGACAAAGTGAGAATCTTAAATGCAAAAAAGAGAAGCATGTATAGGGAGGCCTTAGTAAGATAAACAGCTTATTTTTCAACAGAAATAATGAGGATCAGAAGGCAGTGGGATGACATATTCACAGTGCTGAAAGAAGAAAAAGAATCTATGGGCTTCCCTGGTGGCGCAGTGGTTGAGAGTCTGCCTGCCGATGCAGGGGACACGGATTCGTGCCCCGATCCAGGAAGATCCCACATGCCGCGGAGCGGCTAGGCCCATGAGCCATGGCCACTGAGCCTGCGCGTCCAGAGCCTGTGCTCCGCAAGGGGAGAGGCCACAATGGTGAGAGGCCCGCGTATCACACACAAAAAAAAGAATCTATATCTGACAAAACTATCCTTCAAAAATAAACGAGAGGACTTCCGTGGTGATGCAGTGGTTAAGAATCCACCACCTGCTGGTGCCAGGGACACGGGTTCAAGCCCTGGTACAGGAAGATCCCACATGCCTGTGTGCCACAACTACTGTGCCTGTGTTCTAGAGCCTGCGAGCCACAACTACTGAGCCCTCGTGCATTAACTACTAAAGCCCATGCACCCTAGAGCCCATGGGCCGCAACTACTGAGCCCACATGCTGCAACTACTGAAGCGTGCACACCTAGAGCCCATGCTCTGCAGCAAGCAAAGCCACCGCAATGAAGTTGCCCCTGCTCACCACAACTAGAGAAAGCCCGCACACAGCAACAAAGATCCAACACAGCCAAAAAAAGTAAAAAATATAAATTAATAATTTTTTTTAAAAAAATAAAGAAGAAATTAAGATATTCCTATATAAATAAAAACCAAGAGATCATTGCTAGCAGACCTTCCTACAAAAAACTCAAAAGAAATGCTTCAAGCTGAAATGAAAAAACACTTCACAGTAACTAAAATCCACAGGAAGAAGGAAAGAACACTGGTAAAGATAACTACAAAGATAAATATAAAATGTATTTTTTTGTTTGTAACTCCTCTTTTTGCATACCTGATTTAAAAGACTACTGCACAGGGCTTCCCTGGTGCAACAGTGATTAAGAATCCACCTGCCAATGCAGGGTACACAGGTTCGAGCCGGGGTCCGGGAAGATCCCACATGCCGTGGAGCAACTAAGCCCGTGTGCCACAACTACTGAGCCTGTGTTCTAGAGTCTGCGAGGTGCAACTACTGAGCCCGTGTGCCACAACTACTGAGCCTGCAAGCCACAACTACTGAGTCCGCACGCCATAGCTACTGAAGCCCGTGCGTCTGGAGCCCGTGCTCTACAATGAGAAGCCCACGCACCACAACAAAGAGTAGCCCCCGCTCACCGCAACTAGAGAAAGCCCACGTGCAGCAACGAAGACCTAATGCAGAAGAAAAAAAAAAAAAAATTTGGTATATGGTGTGAGGGAGAGTCCAACTTAATTCTTTTGCATGTGGATATCCAGTAGTACAATTTTTTTAAATAAATTTATTTATATTTTTGGCTGCATTGGGTCTTCGTTGCTGCGCATGGGCTTTCTCTAGTTGCAGCGAGCGGGGGCTACTCTTCGTTGTGGTGCGCAGGCTTCTCATGGCGGTGGATTCCCTTGTTGCGGAGCACAGGCTCTAGGCTTGCGGACTTCAGTAGTTGTGGCACGTGGGCTCAGTAGTTGTGGCTCGCAGGCTCCAGAGCGCAGGCTAAGTAGTTGTGGCACACGGGCTTAGTTGCTCTGCGGCATGTGGAATCTTCCTGGACCAGGGCTTGAACCCCTGTCCCCTGCATTGGCAGGTGGATTCTTAACCACTGTGCCACCAGGGAAGCCCACCATTTTTTAAAATACCATTCTTTCCCCCACTGGATGCTCTTGGCACTGCACTTTACTCTTATCTATCATCTTATTTTTGACCACAAGGTTCACAACTACCCCTGGGTATGAGGAGGAAGGGAAGGAGGGAATGGGGACTACTAATATGCTTTTTGGAAATTTGCAGAAAAGTTCACCCCTTTAGTCAAATTTCTGAGGTTAACTTCATACTGGCACTTCTGCTTAGTTATGAAGTGAAATTTGAGAGAATTTTATCTGCTGCTAGCAAAACAAATGTTCCACTGAGTTGCAGTTACCAACTTTCAGTGCATTTTTTGAAAGGACATTATTAAATGAGACTTCTAAAAAATCCAGTTGTACATGTTATTTGAACTGATATTAACTATCCTTAGAATGGATGGTTTTATTATTAGAAGAAAAAGAATGATGAAATGAAGAGATGTGTTCAAGTTCCACTGCTGGATCTGGAGACATAAATAATGGAAATATTGAGAAAAATGCTGATTCAGCAGACTTCTTGGAGCCACATTATAAAAGGAAATACATACAAGACTACATAATGAAGATTACTTTTTTAATGGTTTTATCAAATGTATAAAATTCAATGAAAGGGCTTCCCTGGTGGTGCAGTGGTTGAGAGTCCGCCTGCCAATGCAGGGGACACGGGTTCGTGCCCCGGTCCGGGAAGATCCCACGTGCTGCGGAGCGGCTGGGCCCGTGAGCCATGGCCGCTGAGCCTGCGCGTCCGGAGCCTGTGCTCCGCAACGGGAGAGGCCACAACAGTGAGAGGCCCGCGTACCGCAAAAAAAAAAAAAATTCAATGAAAATGTCATGCCACAATATATTTCTCTATAATTATATTCTTGCAAAAAAAAATTTTATTATTTATTGATTTGTTTTTGGCTATGCTGCACAGCATGCAGGATCTTAGTTCCCTGATCAGGACTCAAACCCATGCCCCCTGCATTGGGAGCACAGAGTCTTAACCACTGGACCATGAGGGAAATCCCTATTGCAAAAGGAATTTAATTAAACATACATGGACATACAGCACACCCACCTGATGATATGTCCAGAGGATGGATGCTTTGATATGCTGCCCAGATCACTGTTTCAGGACCAAGGCACTCAATCCTTCATCTGCTTAGAGCACTGGCTAGCAATGCCTTGCATCTGAGTTCCTCCTAGTGCATGCTCTCAGCTAAAGAAAGGTTTCAATTTATAACTATGTGTAGTGTTGGAGGTTAACTAGACTTATTGTGGTGGTCATTTTGCAATATATACAAATACCAAATCATTATGTTGTACACCTAAACTAATCATTATATGTCAATTATATCTAAATTTTAAAAATTTTAAAAAGAAAAACAAAGTAAAATAAAATAAAGGTTTCCATGTAATATCCCCTTCCCAGAGATAGCATGCATACATCAGAGACATTGTGAGCTTGGTTCCAGAGCACCATAATAAAGTAAATACAGCAATAAAGTGAGTCACACCAATTTTTGGTTTCCCAGTGCATATGAAAGTTATGTTTAGGGACTTCCCTGGTGGAGGAGTGGTTAAGACTCCGCACTCCCAATGCAGGGGGCCCGGATTCGATCCCTGGTCAGGGAACTAGATCCTATATGTGTGATGCAGCTAAGAGTTCACATGCCATAACTAAGGAGCCTGCCTGCTGCAACTAAGACTGGCGCGACCAAATAAATAAATAAATATTGGGCTTCCCTGGTGGTGCAGTGGTTGAGAGTCCGCCTGCCGATGCAGGGGACACGGGTTCGTGCCCCGGTCCGGGAAGATCCCACATGCTGCGGAGCGGCTGGGCCCGTGAGCCATGGCCGGTGAGCCTGCGCGTCCGGAGCCTGTGCTCCACAACGGGAGAGGCCACAACAGTGAGAGGCCCGTGTACCAAAAAAAAATTTAAAAATTAAAAAAAGTTATGTTTATTTTATACTATACTGTAATTTATTAAGTGTGCAAGAGCATTATATCTTTTTTTAGTACATACCTTAATTTAAAGATACTTTATTGCTAAAAAATGCTAACCTTCATCTGACAACACAGGGTTGTCACAAAACTTTACTTAGTAAAAACCACAAAATCTGCAAGGCACAATAAAGTGAAATGCAATAAAACGAGGTATGCCTGTCTCCAATTACTAGTTGATGCTGGGGATTCCAGCCCCATTGTCCCAACTTGGAAAACTCTTAGAGGCCATCCAATTTCCACAGCTCCCCAAGGCCTGATATAGAGCACCCAAGGAAGAGGCCCTCCTGGGGCTGAGATCCAGACCTTGTTGGAGAGGGCATGGCTATGGCTCACCAAATGGCGAGAAGTGCTAGTGGATTTTGCTGGAAATTTGCCCTTTGGAACTTGCTGGAAATCCACTCTAGTGTGATCAAGGGGAAGTGCCTCACCCGAGGCACTCTGCTATAAAACCACCCAAGGGAGGTACTAAAGAAAGCTGCAGGCCACTAGGTGCTGCTTGGCTGCTATGCGCTGTAGTGCAGGCCCTGGTTCTGGAGAAGCTGAGAACGCTGTAGGAACCTGGTGCTGGAGAAACTGCCCATACTGTAGGAGCTGGGCACTGGGGAAGCCAAGCACATTGCCAGGAGCCTGGCAATCGAGCACACCAGAACCAGGATGCAGAACCCTTTTTCATTCTGCAATCTCTCTCCATCAAACTCTACTGATGAAGCTTATCATCATGCCAGCTGGCAAAGGAAAAATATTTGTTTAATGGGTCCATATTTGTTTTCACAAAGCAGACAAAAGGGCAAATTTAGGAATATTACTCAGCCATAAAAAGAAACGAAATTGAGTTATTTGTAGTGAGGTGAATGGACCTAGAGTCTGTCATACAGAGTGAAGTAAGTCAGAAAGAGAAAAAACAAATACCGTATGCTAACCCATATATATGGAATCTAAAAAAAAAAAAAAAAAAAAAGTGGTCATGAAGAACCTAGGGGCAAGACGGGAATAAAGACACAGACCTACTAGAGCATGGACTTGAGCATACGGGGAGGGGGAAGGGTAAGCTGGGACAAAGTGAGAGAGTGGCATGGACATATATACACTACCAAACGTAAAATAGATAGTGAGAAGCAGCCGCATAGCACAGGGAGATCACCTCGGTGCTTTGTGACCACCTAGAGGGGTGGGATAGGGAGGGAGGGAGACACAAGAGGGAGGGGATATGGGGATATACGTATATGTATAACTGATTCACTTTGTTATAAAGCAGAAACTAACACACCATTGTAAAGCAATTATACCCCAATAAAGATGTTAAAAAAAGGGGGGCAAATTTAGAGCTAAACGGCAATAAATCAATAATCAACACAATCTACCCCTTTGACTAATTATCATCCATATGCACCCTCTACACAGGTGTGAACCTCTATACAACAGCAAAAACAAGAAAAACTTTATGGTTGTATCTAACAAGATACAGCTGTCTTCCTTACAGATGAAGAAATTCTCACCCTTTCCCCCAAATAAGGAGATACACAGACCCAAGAGTCATTGTGTCCATCGCTGGCTGTACTACTACTCAAATTCAGTCACTCTGACTAAATACTAGTTTAAGGCCAAATTGTAAATTAACTTCCAACAACTTGCATATAAAATAAAAATGGATGAAGGAAAGAGAAGAAGAAAACAGTTAGCATATACAAGTAATAGGCAAACAGGAAATATGCAAAGTCACTACAATCCTCATTTTTGTAACTGGTCACCAGGTCATAATTGGTATCTTCCTTCTTCCACAACCCATTCTGCATTTCCACCACCCTCAGCCAGAACCTCAGCTAGGTTCTTTACCTGGTGGGGTAATCTGTTTTGATTGCATTGTTTAAGGAGGGTTCTTTTACCTCAGCATTATTTTTATCGTACTTATATTTGGCGTGGCACGGTATCAGTCAAAAAACTTATTCTGGGAATTCCCTGGTGGGCCAGTGGTTAGGACTTTATGCTTTCACTACTGAAGGTGCAGGTTCAATCCCTGGTCGGGGGGAACAAGATCGTGCAAGTTGCATGGCATGGCCAAAAAAAAAAAAAAAAAAAAGATAATTTTATGAAAGTTTAGTTTTATTTAATTATTTATTTTTAAATTTATTTATTTATTTATTTTTGGCTGCATTGGGTCTTCGTTGCTGTGCGCGGGCTTTCTCTAGTTGCAGCGAGTGCGGGCTTCTCATTGTGGTGGCTTCTCTTGTTGCTGAGCACAGGCTCCAATAGTTGTGGCTCGCGGGCTCTAGAGCGCAGGCTCAGTAGCTGTGTCGCAGGGGCTTTGTTGCTCCGTGGTATGTGGGATCTTCCCCGACCAGGGCTCGAACCTGTGTCCCCTGCACTGGCAGGCATATTCTTAACCACTGTGCTACCAGGGAAGTCCCAGTTTAGTTTTATTTAAATTTAACTTTATACTCACAGGATTGAACATATTAACAGGATTATTAAAATGCATTGTTAATCAGTACACATTAAACTGAAAAAATTTTAAAGGAAGTACAAGCAATGGAGCTACAAGTATGACCAGAAAACATAGTGGAGCTATTAAACTGTTGGAAGAATTATAGGAATAATATCTTATATAACAAAGCTTTGGCACCCAAAAAGATTCTTCTGAATCTTATTAGATGCATTTAAAAATGCAGCAAGAATTGTTAAAATGAAGCTCATCAAAGAGCTGAATTAATGAAATAATATATTTTGTTCAAACACTGGAGCTATGATACTGAAATTTGTTGATTGATTGGTTGGCATCAAGGTGAAGTTCTACACATCGTAAGTCTTCTGGTTTCAACCGGTCTGGGGTCTAAGTTCTTGAGGCCAGCAGTTTCCATCTGGTGGGAGTCTGGTTCCTTACAGGACCAACTTAGGAATGTGTGTCAGACCTTTATGTCTTTCAGGGAACTGGGAGTTCAGTGACTCTGCTACATGGTTGATTTATAGTCTAAATTGTTACCAGTTTCCCAGCCCAACAGCTATTTCTTATTTCCACATCTTCACATTTTCTAATCATTTTTTAAATTTTTTTATTTTTTGGTGGTCCGCGGGCCTTTCACTGTTGCAGCCTCTCCCGTTGCGGAGCACAGGCTCCGGACGCGCAGGCTCAGCGGCCATGGCTCACGGGCCCAGCCGCTCCGCAGCATGTGGGATCTTCCCGGACCGGGGCACGAACCCGTGTCCCCTGCATCGGCAGGCGGACTTCCAACCACTGCGCCACCAGGGAAGCCCTCCTAATCATTTTATAACTCTTGAGTCAGCCTTTTGGGACTCTAGGGAGGACTGGGAGACTAAAGCAAAAGCCTTTTACTTAAAAAATCAGGGACACAGGGGCTTGTATATGGTTTTAAGCTCCATATCGCCCCTAAACAATTAACATTAATTCCTTCATATAATAAAAATTTCAGGCTGTGTTCACATTTCCCCATTGGGTCATATTATTTTTATATTTTTTGTTTGTTGAAAACATACACATTGCTTGTTCAAATCAGGATCAATAAGCATTACTGAATGAATTCGCTGATTTCAGGAACAAATTATCCTTTTATGACAGGGGGAGGCTGAGTATATTTTTGTGGTTTTGTTGTTGTATTTGGAGGGTTTATTTATTTATTTTATATGCATAAAATTTCCCTGTAAGGATACACAAGAAACAACACAGAATGGTTCCCCTGGAGAGGAATGCAGAGAGTCCTCAGAGGAAAGAAGACTTTTCTTCCCATTCACACTTAACGAATTTTAAACCATCTTGAGCTCATGATCTATTCAGCAACTGGGTGGATGAAAGTAAGAAGTTTTTAAAAAGCAAGTCCTAAAACATCATCAAAAAGGGATTGGTGTGTGGGAAGGTAGCGGTGGGAGGAGCTGTTTTTCCAGACCTGCCACAAGATGGCAGCAGAGAGATACCAAAGCTTGGTTCTGGACTCTGGAAGGCTGCTTGGCTGGAATCAGTCTCTCCCCACGCTTGACAGGTAAATCCTGGTGGGCTCCTGCCAACCTCTATCCTGAGCTGTGAGACTGTAGCTGAGCTAAAACACCCTTAGACTCCTGACCAACAGAAACTGTGAAATAATGTTTATTGTTGTTTTAAGCTGCTACATTTGTCACTTGGCATTTATATACTAGAACTCATACCATTCCACCAAAAAATATTTGAGTATGTATTTCTAAAGCGTAGAGACTCATTGTTTAAAAACACAACCACAAGAGCTATAAAATTTTAAATTATTTACCATAATAAAATATCTAAGCAGTCTAGTTAAGCACACATGCCGAAGTATTTGAAGTAAGAGTTCTGATATCTGCAATCTACTTTGACATGGATCAAAAAATGATATGGGGGACTTCCCTGGCAGTCCAGTGTTTAAGACTCCGCGCTTCCACTGCAGGGGGCGTGGGTTGGATCCCTGGTCAGGGAACTAAGATCCTACATGCCAGGCAGCACAACCAAAAAAAAAGATGTGGCTTGATGGATTGATAGAGGCATACATAGATGGCTAGTTCTGTGATAAAGCAAATGTAGCAAAATATTTATTATAGAATCTAGGTGGTGGGGATATGAATGTTTACTAGAAGCTTTCTTCACCCTTTCTGTATCTTTGAAATTTTTCATAAAATGTTGAGGGAAAAGTCAATCATTGTCCAAATTTCCAATTGTCTTAAAAATGTTTGGGTTTGTTTTTTGTTTTTTGTTTTTTTTACTGTTTGTTCATATCAAGATCCAAATAAAGTCCACATGTTGAGATTGGTTGGTATATAAGTTCTGTGTTCTTTAAACCACAGAATTTTGGTGCCTTTTTGTTATAGCAATAAGTGTTCACGCTAACACAGGGCAGCAGAGCTTACATCCCCCAGCTGGTTCTTTATCCTGAAGTTGAGCCCTTTTGTCCTGCAAGTGGATGAACCCATCCATTCCTAAAGGAGACCTGAGTGATGGCAGCAGCAGCTTCTTGCCTAGGGCTTCCTGATCAAGGTCAGTGCTACAGGGTGTGTTCTGGACTCTATCCTTGCAGGGGCAGCATCAGAGAACAGCTTTCCTAGGTCAGTTTTCCTAGGTCCTGAGACTCATTCCTACAGGACTAGCCTAAAAGCAAGGCATATGTCCAGTGCAGTTGCACAGAGCCCCACACTCATAAGTGTGGTAGGTTTTTGTTTGTTTGTTCTTTGCCCGAGAGGCTTGCAGTATCTTACTTCCCCAAGCAGGGCATCAAACCCGAGTCCTCAGCAGGGAAAGCGCAGAGTCCTAACCTCTGGACCTCCACGGAATTCCCCTCAGAAGCGTGAGGTTTAATGCTCTGTGGCTGCCGTCTTGTAATTCTTCACGTTATCTTTGAATTTGTGTTTTATAAGTGAAGTTGGCTGGGATGATGGAGCAGGCACCAGGGACTTGGAGCCTGAACCGTGTGCATTCTCTCCTCCCACCACTCTCCACCTCCCTGAGACAGGCTCTTAGCTGCCTATTCTTCTGCCTCCTGGGGGCCTGGGCGTAGGGAGGGTCAAGGCCCACCACACACATCCCATGGCCTCTGAGGGCAGGGCAGAGTGGCAGCTACCCCCTCCTCAGTTGGCACTCAATGGCACATTTAGCAGGTGACCCGGCAGGGGCGAGGGTCCTGCCCACCTTTGATCCAGGTTCCTGGCTCTTCTTGAAAGGGAAGTTGAATCACCCTGTAGGGAGCAAGCCCGTGGGAAGGAGAGATGCCTTGTTTGACTTCTCCATCTCTGGCCAGGGTACGAGTTGGTTCAGTGGCTGGTGGGGAGAGGAGAACCCAGCAGCCAGCAGCCGTGTGTGTACGCACGCCACGCACAAAGTCGCAAGGCAGGTCTCCCAGGTGACTGTGAGAGTTTGTACTCACCCCAGGGTATCCCTTACTCTAGGGAGCATGACATTGAATAGCAAATTAAAAACATCATGACAGGTTAAGAGCAATCATGGAAGAAAGAAAAAAAGCTTTATATTTTAGTATTTTTAACAGCAATTTTTTTCCCTGCTGTTTGAACGAGAGATCCCACGTTTTCATTTTGCACAAGGCCCCATAAATTAGGTAGCAGCCCTGCTTAGAAGGCACTCCTTCAGCCTTTCCAAACTTTCTGGTATCCAATTCTCAGAGCAATTTCTATTTTCTTCCCTGAATACTGATCCTAAATGACTGCAGGTAACAGGGGACAGCTGGGTAAGTGAGCACATGTGCGGCCACTTCCTGGGGATGCCCAGAAATATCTAGATGACTAGAATCTAGGTGAAGCACTGAGGTCCTTCTTTGTTAAGTGGGTGGGAGCAACCAAGTTAGAGAACATTTGGGTTATACTGTATTTCCTTCAACGAATACTTATCAAATCTACCCATGCGAGACTTCCCTGGTGGCGCAGTGGTTAAGAACCTGCCTGCCAACGCGGTTCGAGCCCTGGTCCAGGAAGATCCCACGTGCCGCAGAGCAACTAAGCCAGTGCACCACAACTACTGAGCCCATGAGCCACAACTACTGAGCCCATGTGCCTCAAGCCCGTGCTCCGCAACAAGAGAAGCCACCGCAATGAGAAGCCCACGCACCGCAACGAAGCGTAGCCCCCTCTCCACAACTAGAGAAAGCCCCCGGGCAGCAACAAAGACCCAACTCAGCCACAAAAAAAAAAAAAAAAAAAAAAAAAAAAAAAAATCCACCCATGCGCCAGGTGCTGGGGATGCAGTGGAGTCTAAAGTCAGCAGATAGATAAATAGAGCAACTACACCGTTTTCCAGGGCGGAGGTGGGGGTAAGATATGAATGAAGAAGCAAAGATGGTGGCTATGCAGGGGAGTCATTTTGTGCATGTTTAATTTATGCAGAGTCAGCTACATGGATTCACAATAAACCAAGAGAGATAATGAAAAATAACTATTTAAACAAGGAAAATTATCCTGCCTTTCATTCCACTCAGTGAGGAAGCAGCATATGCCCCCGTGAGTATGAGACACGGGCGTAATCTACTTTCTTGGTTCCCATCACCCACCTGGATGAGGTGAGTCGAGTGCATTTTCCGTACTACATGGTCCCTAAACCCAAAATGAACACTGACGTTTAGCCAAAGCCACAGCAATCTGTTTCAACATGGGAGGAAAAAGGACCGCACTTGACATAATGAAAGATGGTATCTTACCTTCCTTTACTCGCTCTCCAACGTCAGTCGGATAGGAAGAGATCCGAGGGACCCGACGGAGGACTTGCACTTGCCCCAGGCCGATATCACCGCAGAAACAACCCCAAAATGAATTCTCTGGAACCGCTTTCCTCTCCACGCGGACCAACAGAATTCCGAGATGAGTAACAGATGGGCGCTCCAACCATTTGGCGCTGGGATGCGGGGATGGGGTTGCAGCGTCTTCTCCGCCCACCTATTGGACGAACCGGAAAGCGGCCGCCGGGACCTCGCTGTCCTGGGGCTCACCGAGGGCGTGGCCTGGGACTCCCCCGGAGGGGAGGGCACCGTCTGTCCTTGGGCGGTGAGGGGAGGTGACTCCGGCCGAAGAGGACGCAGGATGAGGGCCCTGCGGGTGAGGGCCCCCACGGGTCGGGCTGGGGCCCCCAACCCGGAAGCCCTCGCCCCCATACGAGACTCCCCAAACATTCCGGGATCTGGGGACTTGGAACGTGAGCCCCCTTCAGGGCTCGGGACTCCCTCCTAATAAGCCTGGGGCCCCTTCCCCCCAGCTCCCAGTCCAAGAGCTTCTGAGACAGCCGGGAACCCGTTAACATGGCCCAAAGCCCCGAGTTTGAACTTCTGACCTTCATCCAGGGCTCCCGTAATACCTCGGGACTTAGGCACCCGGAACGTAACACCCCTTCCCCGCCGCCGAAGCTCTCGGGCAGCCGGGAAATCCCCCAGGCACTCCAGATCCAGTCCTGACGTTCCCAGCGCCTGAGCTCCCATTAACCCAGGAAACTGCAAAAACCCTCTCCGGGACTTGGGCCCGCAGAACACAGTCTCCCTTCTGGGTCCAATCCTCTTCCAATAGTACCCTCTAGACAGCCTGATAACCTCCAAGCCAGACCCTCTAGGCACGAGTCCCCTTCTGGGCCTTTCTTGACAGGACACCCTCCCCCACTCTTGCTGCCAGTTCGGATCTTGCCTTTGAGACGCTCCCAAGGGACAGGACCTTCCCCGAGTCAGAGCCTCGGAAAGTCCGACACCCTCTCCCCAGCGGGACCTCCTCCGGGACACCCCTCCAGGCGCCTCCAATACCCAGCCATCCCCTCTCCACAGGTCTCCCAGGCACTGGTACGCTCCTTTAGCTCAACCGCCCGGAACCGCTTCGAGAACCGAGTGGCTGAGAAACAGAAACTCTTCCAGGTAGGCGGGGCGGGGGGAGGACCCGGGGCCGCCTGCTTGGTCCTGAAGACGAGTTGGGGGAGGCAGGGGCTTAAGGTCTACCGAGTAGGCAGCGCCTTTCCAATCTTTTACCCCCAACATCCAGGCGGACAATGACCTCCCGGTGCACTTGAAGGGCGGTCTAACCGACAACATCCTGTATCGAGTGACAATGGCTCTGTGCCTGGGAGGTGAGTGCAGGGCCCGGCTCGGCCTGAACTGCGGGAGGGGGCGGGACTCGAGATGGAGAGGGGAAGGGGCTGGTTCCAGCGCTGGGGTTTGGGGAGGGGATTGGGTTCTGAGCTGGTGTGGGACGGTATGGGGCTCTGGGCTGGCAAATAGGGAGGAAGCACCCTAGGGCTTGGGATTCTGTCCCAGGAGGGCGGCTGGGCTAGTGATGGGTCCGGGTAGAAAGCCCAAAGCCCGGTCTGGATCAAGGTCCAGGATTTCCCCAGTTGAAGTGCAGTTTGGGAAGGGAGCTGAAGCCTGAAGTAGGGCTGAGATCCAGGATGGTGACTGGGGAGCCTGCAGGGGGCTCAGGGAGGGAATTAGGGTCTCATTCTGTATCCCCCCACACTCCCTCCCTAGGCACTGTCTACAGCCTGTACTGCCTTGGCTGGGCCTCCTTCCCTCAAAAGAAGTGAAACCAAGAAGTCTGCAGGACCTGAACAAGCATCAATAAATGTGCTGGCTTCTTGGGGAAGCCAGCCCGGCTCTGTCCTCTGTGTGTGTACCTCCCCGCCTTCCACCAGCAAGTGATCTCTGCCCTGTGGACAGACCATTGCCGCAGCCCTGAGTCTCCGACCTAGACCAGGGCTATCCCTAGGATATCGCTGCCTCTTAGCCCTCCCAGCACCCCTGGGCTGCCCCTCAGGGCCTGGGGACTTGGAATGGGACAGGGGCTTTGTATCCTGGGAGAGCAGCCCCTCTCCCTGCAGAGGCCAGAGGGTGGGAAGGAAGATGCTGAGCATAATGTATGACACACAGAGGCAGAGGCAAGTGAGGACAGATTCACTCAAGCACAGAAGCTGAGAGGGGCAAACATGGCCTTGGGGGACAGAGCCAGGGGTAGCACTAAGACTTCCCACCAGCATGGCTCTTGGAGCAGAAGCAGAGATGGTCCAGGCTTCTAGTCTTGGCCTCCACAGGATCTGTGAGAGATCTCAGCAAGATTGAGGCTACAGGGACTTCCCTGGAGGTCCAGTGGTTAAGACTCCACGCTTCCAATGCAGGTTCAATCCTGGATCAGGGAACTAAGATCCCACATGCAGAGGGGCCAAAAAAAAAACCAAAAAGAATGAGGCTACAGCTCAGCTGGGATCCAGAATTTGAAAAAAGACCAGGCCTAGAAGACAGGCGGAGACAGACTCCCTCTGCCCCAAACAGAGCCAGAGACACCCCTCAACTCACAGAACAGGAGGCAGATCTCAGAAAGAGCAGCAACTAGGGTGCATTTATTTCCTCCTGGGCCTGGCAGGCTGGGGAGCAGAATACAAAGGCACTGGGGCATGTGGCCTGTTATGGCCTGGAGTTCAGCTGCCTGGGTGGTAACTGAATGGGTGTGCCAGGGTGTGTAGGGACTGGAGTGATCCTCCCAGAACTGAGAGAAGGGCCCTTGGGGTGTACAAGCAACACAAACATTGGGCTTGGCACAGAAGCAAGAGAGGGGTTATGGAGTAGATGTGAGATGGATGTGCTGGGGCAGGGTGTGTTGAAGCATGTTGAGCCCTGGCTGTTGACTGAGAATCCGGGTGTCAAGGGCTGGGAGAACAGAAAGGCCTGTGGGTCAGCAGGAGCCATGAAGATGTGACTGCAAACAGGATCAACCCTGGGGGAGACTGAAGAGTCCAAGGTGACTCCTACAGCGAGGCGATGAGGGGGCAGGTCTGGGACTCCCATTCAGGAATACATGGTCAGCTGTAGCCACTGGGGAGAGGAAGGCACCGAGAGTGAGGATCAGGGAACCTAAGAATACCAGCAGCCCTTCTCTGCCCTCACCCAGGGGTCGCTGGGAAAATAGGAGGGAGGGAGCCCCAGCCCAGAGCTGGTACAGGGGACTGAGGGGAGGGGCCCCCTGCTAGGATCCCACATCCCAGGATGGGGTTCTTACCTCCTGGATGTTCACCTGGATTTGTCCAGTGCCATCTTTGTCAAGAGATTTGAAGGCACCTGGAGAAAGGAAGGGTTGGAGGGATTGGCTTTTAGGATAAAAATATATTAATATATGGAATGACAATAATGGCTAGCACTCTGTGCCAAGCAATGTATAAAGCGCTTTCCATGTATGAACTCATTTAATCCGATTCTGTGAGATAAGTGTCATTTAAAATTAAGGCACAGAGGGATTTCCCTGGTGGTCCAGTGGGTAACACTCCACACTCTCAATGCAGTGGGCCCGGGTTCAATCCCTGGTTCGGGAGCTAGGTCCCGCATGCATGCCACAACTAAGAAGTCCACATGCCGCCACTAAAAACAAAAAAATATCCTGCATGCCACAACAAAGATCCTGCGTGCCACAACTAAGACCCAGCGCAGCCAAAATAAATAAAAATTTTTTATAATGAAAAAAAAAAAAATAAGGCACAGAGAAGTGCAGTGATGTGCCCCATGTCACACAGCGAAAAAGTCAGGAAACTGGGATTGGAACCCAGACTGCTACCCACCTCAGTAATGGGCTCCATATCCTGACCTGCATGCCCCCCATCACCCCTCTGCCCAAGCCCCAGCCTCCCACCGACTGGCTCCACACGGTTCCAGCCTAAGCGGGCTACAGGAAGGAGGCGCTGCACTTCCTGCTCCTACAGCCTCGTGTGGTCCCCACTCCTGCCCTGAAACTCAACTCCATGTTCCTCACTCACTGCCAAACCTGTAGGCAAACAGGCTCCCATACTGTCTTTGTGGCTTGTCTGTCACTCACCACTCAGTTACCACCCTCAAGGGCCCACTCACCTGGTACCCCAGATGCTGCACTCACTACTGGCCCTCTTGCTGGTAAATCCAAGGCCATTTCTTGGGCCCTCTCATACATGACTTTTGGCATCATCTGCCCTATTGTCCTCTCCCACCTTCCCTTCATGTCCCCGACATACCTGCCCCTTTTCCTCTCCCCATGCTCTTAATGCATTGTCCTCCCTGGGCTCTTGGGACGCCGGGAGATCTTCCTAAAGCTAAACCCGAGACCCTGTCATTCCCCTGCCTGGACCCTGTCCACTGTCCCCAGTAGAGTCTGAGCACCCCTGAACTTGGCATTCACAGCCTGCACAGCCTGACCAGGCCCCTTGCTCCTGCCTCCTTTTATGCAACTCTCTCAGACAAATCTGAGTTCAAATTCTAGCTTTGCAACTTCCTAGCTAAGTGGCTGTGAGCAAGAAATTTTGCCTTCTTGAACCCTAGGTTCCTCCTCCAGAAAATGGGGACAATAATTCCCACTTCACAGGGCTGTGTTAAGGATTCAGTGCGTTAATGTTCACAAGAGCCCTCATGATCCAGCCCCGACTGACCCCTCCCAGCCTTATGTCTCCCCATCCCACCCCCTTCCTTTTTAGCACTCTGAACCGAGCCCAACCAAAATCATCCAAAGCACCATCTACTCTTTCCTTTCTAGGCCTTTGCACAGGCTATTCCCGCTGCCACGCTCGTCCCCACCCTCTTGCTGGGGTCACTCTTCCTCATCCATCAGGTCTCAACTCACATGTGCCCTCCCTCCTCCAGGAAGCCCTCCTTGACCCCTTAAGCTGCATCAGGTACCTTGTTAGGGCTGAATAGCTGTGAGAGCTCCCCCAGTCACAAATCTAAACCCAATCTGCCCTGAGCTTCCCCCTCACAGCCCTCATCACTCTGCCTAGGCTTCCCAGATCCCAGCCGTAACCACTGTGAGCTGTCACTGTCTGGGAATTTGCCTCTCCTCCTCTGGACTGTGAGCGACATGCGGGCAGAAACTAGGGCTATTTCAGTCGCTGCTGTGCCCCTAACATTGCCCACCTCGGGGTCAGGCTCAGAGGAGGCTTGGCGGAATGGAAGTTGGACAAATCCCCACCCAGGAAGAGAGCTGGGGTGTCACTCACGGAACATGGCATCCAGTCTGACCAGGCAGCTGATGAAGTTGTCAAAATCCATGTTCCCTTCCTCATCTGAGTAGCGTCGGATGATCATGTTGTAGAGATGCTCATTCAGGT
Organism: Lipotes vexillifer; assembly: GCF_000442215.2. Classification (NCBI taxonomy): domain Eukaryota; kingdom Metazoa; phylum Chordata; class Mammalia; order Artiodactyla; family Lipotidae; genus Lipotes; species Lipotes vexillifer. The sequence continues at coordinate 6,222,075 of NW_006798798.1, read as the reverse complement.
GGAATCCTGACAACGACTGTCTCTCAGGTGTGGGGGCCACATAGCCCAGCCCTCCCAGCCCCAGGATTCAGGCTCAGCCCAGCTCAGTGGGGGCTGCCTCACCAGTCCCACCCCCAGCCCCATCACGTTCCCGCCAGCCACACCTGCTGCCTCAAAGGCCCCCGGGAGTTCACTGCTGCCAATGGTCCCTGAACAGTCAATGTCAAACTGTTTGTATATGGCCTGTGGGGACAAGGAGGTCAGGGTTCAACTAAGCATCATGGGGCATGGCATCTCCATGGCTTGGGGGTCTTTGTGCTAGGAGTTTCAGAGGCTGCACACACCTGCCACTTTTTGATGTTGTTCCACAAGTACTTGAATTCCTCGAAGCCCAGCTTGCCGGTCGTGTCACTCTGGTGAGAGGGTGTTAAGAATAAATGTACCCAGATGTGTGCACTGTGTACATGATGATGGTCATGGCCAAGGAGGGGAACCTGGGCTAAAACTCCAGTTCCCATCCCACCCTAGTCATGTCACCTTAGGTGTGGCTTCATTGTTCATTTTGCCATACTTATTTTAGTCTATATTTCTAAATGATAAGGACTCTCTTTAAACATAACCATGGGGAATTCTTCATTTATAAAATTCTTCAACAGTAATTCAATGTTATAAATGTTAGGACATGTAAAAAACAAGGGTATCTTAGAACTCTAAGGAAATAAGGTGATGAGAGTAATACCTGATGGGTTTGTGATAAAAAGTGAATGAGGGGCTTCCCTGGTGGCACAGTTGTTAAGAATCCGCCTCACAATGCAGGGGACATGGGTTCGAGCCCTGGTCTGGGAAGATCCCACATGCCCCAGAGCAACTAAGCCCATGCGCCACAACTACTGAGCCTGCGCTCTAGAGCCCACGGGCCACAACTACTGAGCCCGCGTGCCACAACTACTGAAGCCCTCGTGCCTAGAGCCCGTGCTCCGCAACAAGAGAAGCCACCGCAATGAGAAGCCTGCGCATCACAACGAAGAGTAGCCCCCGCTTGCGGCAACTAGAGAAAGCCCACACGCAGCAACGAAGACCCAACGCAGCCAAAAAATACATAAATAAATAAATAAAAGTGAATGAGAGGGCTGTATATTGGTATAAAGCCCTTAGCTCAGGGGTTGGCACTTGATAAATTCTCAATAAATAGCAACAATGGCCAAGACTTATCAAATGACCAAGTACACATCAGATAGTGATAAGCTTCTCAGGAACGTCACTTTTGTCATTAAATCCTCAAGACACCAGTCCCACCAGTATTATACCCCAGTGACAGAGAAACATATTCAGAGCTGAAAAATCTACCTGGGTGAGATCATGGTAACAGTTAGCATGTACACACCACTTATGTGCTATGTACTGTGCTAAACCTTTTGCATGTAACTCCAATTTGGTATCACCATTATCATTCACCCGATTTTACAGAGAGGCAAATTGAGCCACAGAGAGGCTCAGTAACCTTGCTAAGGGCAGAGCTGGATTTGTTTAACCCGATGAAACATGTTATGACAGCTGATGTTATTATGTATTGCCGCATGTCCAAGGTGGGTGTGTGTTGGGATATATACATGTCTACATCTGTGGATATGAAAGCTACACACTGACCGCCCCAGTCATGCTCTCAGAAAATCCCCTCTTGGGAATTCCCTGGCAGTCCAGTGGTTAGGAGTCCTTGCTCTCACTGCCGAGGGCCCGGGTTCAATCCCTGGTTGGGGAACCAAGATCCCACAAACCATGCAGCACAGCCAAAAAAAAAAAAAAAAAGAAATGCAAAAAAGAAAATCCCCTCTTCACCAAGGCCTCCGCCAGACTGCCCTCAAGGATACATCCATAACAGCCACCATGCTGCGACATGTGTCAATGCCAAAACCATCAGTCTTCAGATCAGGATCTGTGGGATGCAGGTTGAAAGTCAGAGGCCGGAGATCACAGCTACCCCAGTCGCCATGCCTCTAAACCTGCCCTGTGTGTGGACCCCAGTCACTCACGTCGGGTCACAACTTTGTTGAGAATGTTCATGAGTTCTGTGGCACTGACCTCCATGTCCTAGGAGGAGAAGTTAGGAATGGGTCAGGGGTGACTGAGAGGGGTCTGGGCATGTCATGAAGGAGGATGGGAACTTTGGGATTGCCATGGTCGAATGTACATGTAAAGGGCATCCAGAGCGAAGGCACGGAAGGGTTAGGACACTTCTGGGGGCCCCAGGTTACTTACCTCTCCAGCCAGCTGGGCAAAGAGCCTCCGGAACTGCCGGACCTCCTCACTCTCATTGGCCTCGATGTTGGAGTAATGGGTGCGAGGGGGCTGCAGAGGGAGGAGATCTCAGAGCAGGTAGGGGGAGGGGTGCCCTGGCCAGGACAGCCTTAGGTGGGAAAGTCAGAGTGGGCTAGGTGGCTGAGTGACCAATGAATGAGAGGTGGTCAATGAATAGGGAGTGGATATAGCTAAGTTTAAGGATGTTACAAGGGAGAGAATGAGATAAATTTCATAAGTAGTGTGGGGCTTCTTCAAAGGGACAAGGATGGGTCCTTGTCCCTTTGAAGAAGAGGGGTCTCCGATTGTGAAGGGTGGCTTACCGGGGGCTCTGGGTTGTACTGCGCAGCCGCCTCACTGAAGGGAAACAAGGGGGAGTTAGTGCCAGGGGGCGGGGCCTCCAACGGGCAGCACCAGCCCCCACACCCCAAGCCCCCAACCCCCAGCTCGCCGCCCTACCTACCTGTTCCCTCTGCCCGCCTCATCAGTCCTTGTCCTCACCTGTCCCTATCCTCGCTGCCCTGGTTGTGCCCCCACGGTAGGACCCCCTCTTGCCAGAGCACACCCACGCAATGGCAGATTTCTCAAAAGACGGGAGCTCATTTCATAGAAGCTCGGCCACAGCTTCCCGGGGCCCCACCCTCCTGGGTTCCACCTGTCTAGGAACTTGCTCCATCGCCACGGCTTCTGAACACTTGTGTCTTCCCAAGATCCCACCCCAGCTCCATTAGTTCTCACCCCTTTAAGGGATCACACTCAGTGGCCAAGACTAACGAGGCCCCTACCGACGCCCTGCCCTACCTCCACCAGGACGTTTTTCTATTTTAACCAGCCAGTTCCCAGCCAGGCCCTGCCCCTTCAAGGCCATTTCCCCTGTCCCGGTTAGACCTCTTCTGGGCACACCTCATTGACCCACCTACGAGGGCCACGCCGCGCCCATAAGACTAGCCGTGCCCCCATGAAGTGATACCCAGCCTCACTGGCTCCGCCCCCTTAACGTTTGTCTCCAGGTTAGCGGATGTAGGCCGCGCCAGCCCCGTTAAGCCCCACCTCCCAAAGCCCCGCCGGTCCCATCAGATTGTGTCCCCACAACAGACTAGCCCCATGTCAAGCCCCGCCCCCATGAACTCATTACGGTCGGCCCCCTCAAGGCCGGTCTCCTAGCCCAGTCCCGGCCCAGCCTAATTAAGGTTCCTGGTCAGTGTCCAGGTTACCCCATTCTATTCTGGCTGGACAAGCCTCATCCTCCAGGCCCCGCCCCTCCTCAGGCCCCGCCTTACCTAATGGCGCTAATGACCCCGCCCAGGATGCGCATGGCAGTTCCGCCACCACCGCCGCCACCTTCTTGTGCCGACGCTGCTGCCGCCGTCCCTGCTGCAGCCACCGCCACTGGCCCGCTGAGCAGGCCTCCGAGCACATTCCCTAGGCCCCCGCCCAGGCCCCCGCCTCCCCCGCCGCCGCCTCCACCCTTCAAGAACGAGTTAACCAGGAACATGGCTGTGACTCAAGATTCCTGAGTAGGGAAAAAGGGGTCAGGTGTCTCGTCCCTGAGCCCGCCCCTTCCCCCACAGAAATACGCATTTCTGACTGCTGGACTTGGGGGAGTGATATGAAGCCGCTAGGCGGAGACCTATCCTCCGGCTGCGGCTTGAGGGTCCATTCGGGACGGGGTCTGGGCTTCTGGGGGAAGGTAGTTCTTGGCTGGGTGGCATAGGGAAGCAAGATCAGGTTTGAAACCTCTTCCCAGTCCAAAGGGTCCGCGTCTGGCTTGAAGGACTCTGGGCTGAGTCTACGCATAGGCATCATTAAGCACCAGACACCAGCCAGGTCAAGTGGGGTTCTCAAGATGGGGGCCCCAAGCTGACTCTCGAATCTGAGATCCAGAGCCCTAAGACTGATTTAGGGGTTTGGGGTGGGTCGGGAGCGTGGATCAGAAATTCTCCGCCTGGAGGCTCCTGGAGCAGAGTTTAGTAAATCCAGAATGTGGGCTTGAGGGCTTCCCTGGTGGCGCAGTGGTTGAGACTCCGCCTGCCAATGCAGGGCACACGGGTTCGTGCCCCGGTCTGGGAGGATCCGACATGCCGCGGAGCGGCTGGGCCCGTGAGCCATGGCCGCTGAGCCTGCGCGTCCGGAGCCTGTGCTCCGCAACGGGAGAGGCCGCGGCAGTGAGAGGCCCGCGTACCGCAAAAAAAAAAAAAAAAAAAAAATTTCGGCCTTCAGAATGTGGGCTTGAGGGTTTAGGTACAACCAGCAGCGGGATTAGTCTCATCGCTGTGTCTATGGGTTCGGGTCTAAGATATTGAGTGTGAGCCCCGGGGCCCGGGATAACGGAGTCCCCGTTAGAATTGGATCCAGGATCGTGGTCCTGGAGGCCACACCCAGGGCTGAATTTACGGGGTACCTCTCAAATCCATGGGCTTCTATTTTAGATCCTGAGAGGGAGGGTGGAAGAGTCCCCGGGGCGGGATAACTAGGGCCGGACAGGTCTGGGGGTTCGAATCTGAGATCGTGGGTGTGGTGGACCCCTGAGGACAAGATTTAAGCATCTTTTCGGGTCTGGAGGCCTCCAGGGCCGGGTTTACAGAGTGCAGGGGGAGTCCGGACTGGGCGCTCACCGCCTCGCTCGCGCGTCGGCCGGTCCGCTAGTCTGTGCTGCTCTGGGGCCTCCTGCTGCGTCCGGCTCAGCAGGGAGGGGCGGGTGACTCAGGCGGAAGAGGCCGGATTAGGCACTTGCGGGGCGGCCCAGCGGCATCCGCACGGTCCTAGAGCCGACATTGACACTGCGCGTGTGCCTGCGGGCCCCGCCTCCTGTAATGGGGTGCGGCCGCCCAGGCTCGGTCCTGCGTTTCCGGTGCTTAGCGTTCCGACACCGCCTTGACTTTAAAGAGCTGAGATTTTCCCCTACACTTATTGGTTCCAGGTGCAGGCACCCGGGGACGAGAACTCCGAGGTGACTTGAGGACTCGTCGTGCCCAAGGTCACCCCCTAGTGTTGTAGTGTGAATGTTCGCCCCAAAATCAGCCTCCACCCGCTCACAGATGTGGTTTTCGGTCTCCTCGGAAAGGAACTCTTGGGACTCTTGGCACTTGTCCCCTATCCTAGCCTTGTCGCGACAAGCAGCAATTGGAGGCCCCGAATTATGTTTGGCCCACAGTCCGGGAACAAGAGCCCACATCTGTGGCGGGGATCCTGCGGCACAGCCCTGATGGCGTTCCAGTTAAGCCTACGAATTGGACTGTCTTGTGCCTTCTCCATCCACACCCCTTGGCCCCCTGAGTCAGGGTCACCAGAATCATTTTTCCTGGACGGGCCCAAAGTGTAGTCTCAGTCTTACAGTCTCTAAAGAGGGGCCCAGACACAGGATGAGTCCCCTGGCCACAGCCTGGTTTCTGAAGCTAGATGTTCCCAAGGTCGGGTGGTGGGCAGGGTGTGGAATGCAGCTGAGAGGGAAAATGGCAACTGAAGCCACCTTTGGGTATCTTTCCCTTGCTCTCTGCTTCCAACGTCCAACCTGTGAGGGCCCAGTACCTTTTCAGGGCTCCTCAGAGGGAGCTAAATATGGCTCCCCCAGGCAGTCTGGCTGTCTAGCCTTTAGCCTCTCCCTGGGAAGCTGGCTCAGCCTGAGTTTGAATCCTGACTTTGCCCTTAATAATTTGGGATCCCAAAACAGTGAGCTGAGCAACGATCTTCTAATCTGTAAAATGCGAACAAAGGTTTCCATGCCCCCACTTTCTAGGCCCCTATCAAAATTAAGCAGTAAATGCTTAGTAAATAGTAGCTATTATCCTCTGTGTCTTGCTCCTCCTTAGGTAATACTGATAAAAAAATAACTGCCCAGCACTCTCCCAAGTACTTTACGTATATCGGGTCATATGTCCTCATAACACTCCTATGGGATGGATGCTATACATTATCTCCATTTTACAAATAAGTAAACTGATTCTGAGGGTGAACTCCCAAGCCTGTACTCTTGAGCACTACTGAAACCGAGCAGGACCCTGTAGGGCTCCTGGGCACAGAAGCCTTTCTGTGTCCCCTGTTTCTTGTTTGTAGTTAATAGGCTTCAGCCTCCGTGACCTTCCTTGAGCTCCAAAGGGCAGGTTCAAACAGCTGCTAATCAGGGAAGGGAGGGGATGCAGAGACAAGGGAGGAGCAGTCAAGAAACAGTAGTGCAGCCTTGGGGCAGGTCCTGGTTGACCTCAAGGAATACACATAACAGTATCTTTGAGCGCTGCAGAACTAAAAACCCCCAACAAATGGAAGATGCTAACTATTTGATGAAGCATTCTTCATTCCAGAGAAGTGCATCAGGAGACCACCCGAGGCCAGATTAAAGAAGTGCAGGCCCTGCACACACCCTGATCCTTATCACCAACCCTGCCCTTGAACCACTGCTATTAAAATCCTCACCAAATCCCCCGGTTTGGGACACAGTTTTTGAGGCCATGAGCCTGTTGTGTCCCCGTTTGTCTGGCAAAGCAATAAAACTCTTCTTTTCTTCTCCCCCCCGAAACTCTGTCTCCAAGATTTGATTTGGCACCAGTACACAGAGGCTGAGTTTTCAGCATCGTTACCCTAACGCATTGACTCTTCAATAATATAATTAATATGATAATAGCTCAAATAACAAGCACAACAGACAAAACCCCAGTCACAGCTATGCTTCCTGAAGGCTTGCTGGGGCTGCTACATAAGCCTTATCTATGAAGCAGGAACTAACAGGAGAGAAAGTGGAATCTCTGAAGGCAGGGTCACTTGCCTGAGGTCACAGAGGGTGGCAGGACCACCTCTGAACCTGGGCTTGGCTGATGCCAAAAACTTTTGGTGATGACTAATCTGGATTCCCTTCTGACCACACCCCTCCCTGCCAGTCTGAGTAGCTTCCTTCTCTGCCCTCTCCGGGGCTCACTTGCTGACAGGCCTTTGTATGGGCTGTGCCCTCTACCTGGAACACTCCTTCTGCCTTTTTTGCCTGGTTTTTTAGCCACTCAGGTTTTGGTGTCAGCTCAGGAGTCACCTCTTCCAGGAAGCCCTCCCTGTCTGAACCTGAGACTGAAACTGAAGCTTGCAGTTACATGCTTGTAACATACTTTCTCATAGCATTCACTGCCAATTACAATCATCTTGTCATCTAGGTCTGGCTCCCTGACCACTTAACCCTGGCCAGCTCTAAATCCTAGTCCTTCGCTCTAGTCTACTCATGCCATCATGGATCTCCCTCACATGCATGGCTAAAATTCTATCTCTAGGCAATTCCCTGGCGGTCCAGTGGTTAGGACTCCAAGCTTTCACTGCCAAGGGCACAGGTTCAATCCCTGGTGGGGAACTAGAATCCCCCAAGGTGTGCAGTGCAGCCAAAAAAAAAAAAAAGAAAGAAAGAAATCCATCTCTAGGCTATCAACACCCAAGTTTCTATCTCCAGCCCAGATTGTTCTATCTTCAGGATCCTACATCCTGCATCCTACTCAATATCTCCATGGGGGTCTTAGAGATGTCTCAAGCTTGAGACATCTTAAACTGAGCTCCTGACCTTCCTCCCAAACCTGCTCCCTCCCCACCTTCCCCATCTAGGTTAATGGCACCTCTATCCTTCCAGTGACTGCGACCAAATACCCTAGGTTCATCCTTGACCTCTGTGTCAGACCCACTCCAACTGTCAGCAAACCTTGGTGACTCTACCTACAGAATCCAAACTCCTCCCCTTCCCCTGCGCCCAGCCTGGCCCAGCCTCCACCCTCTCCTGCCTGAACAGTTAGAGCAGCCTCCTCCCTGATCCCCCAGCTCCTGAGCCTGCCCTCCCAGTCTTTTCCCCAAACGAAGCCAGAGGGAGCCTGTGAACACCTGAGGCAGATCAGAAACCTACTGGCTGAGCCCTCCCTTGGCTGCATCTCACCACAGTAAGAGTCAAAATCCTCACAAGGCCACCAAGTCCCTAGTGATCTGCCCTGTCACCTCTCTGCCCTCATCTCCTCCCCCTTAAGAAAGTGAGGCTTCCCCGGTGGCGCAGTGGTTGAGAGTCCGCCTGCCGATGCAGGGAACGCGGGTTCGTGCCCCGGTCCGGGAGGATCCCACATGCCGCGGAGTTGCATGCTGGGCCCGTGAGCCATGGCCGCTGGGCCTGCGCGTCCGGGGCCTGTGCTCCGCAACGGGAGAGGCCACCACAGTGAGAGGGCCGCATACAGCAAAAAAAAAAAAAAAAAAGAGAGAGAGAAGAAGCCCTACTGACAGCTTGACCTGGATGTTCCCAGTTGAACGAAGACAAGACATAGACGAGGAGGCTCTGCAAATGCAGTAATATCCAAAGAGCCCCTCTCTGGTCACACTTAGGGGCCGATACTCCATTACCAAGGCCCTCTCTAGCCCCTCCTTAGCGTCTTAACCTCTTACTGCCTCAAGACTACACACCTAGTGATCTCAGGAGGGTGCTCTCAGATCTCCGCTTTAACCCCACACTCCTCATCCCACCTGACACTGCTCTTACCATGTATCACCTGCTAACACAGTGTACAGTTTAGGGACTTCCCTGGCAGTCCAGTGGTTAAGACTCCGAACTTCCACTGCAGGGGGCGTGGGTTCAATCCCTGATCAGGGAACTAAGATCCTACACGCCTGCCATGTGTCACGGCCATACTGTACAGTTTATTTACTCAGTTTCTTGTCTGTTTCCCCCACTGGAATGTGAGCCCCTCGAGCGCGAGGATTTCTGTCTGTCTTGTTCACTGCTATCTACCCAGTTCCTAGAACAGTGCCTGGTTCATCTTAGGTACTCAGATATTTGTTGAAAGAATGAAATGTTTTGTGTGGATTTTCTCGTTGAATTTTCAGCACCATCCATGAGATAGTACAGCAAGCATTACTAAAGTCTTCCACCATCTTCCAGACTCCTTTGAATTCAGATATGATGGTGTGACTTGCTTTGGCCAATAAAAACGTGAATGGAAATGTTGGGGGTGTCACTTCCCAGTAATAGCATTTAAAGGCCTGTGCAGGATGCTCCATGCTCTAATTCTTTAATGCCCTCACGTTGCCTAGGCAACTCTGGAAGCTCTGCAAGCACAGAGGTGCCACAGGAAGGAAGCTAGCTAGATCCCTGAGCCATGGCATGGAGGACATCTGCTAATTTCTGTGAACAAGAAATCAATTTTGAGGTGTTATTCCACTAAGGGTTAGAACTCAGTTGTTACCTCCACATAACCTAGCCTATTCTGACCGTAGAAGTTATTATCATGCCATGAGTTAACCAGAGAGATGGGATTACTTGTTCAACATCACACAGCTAGTAAGTTCCAGAGTCAAGATCCTAATCCAGGAAGGCTGACTTTGTAGCTTATGCCTCCCCCTCCCCCTCCCCCAGCCCGCCTCCTGTCATGTGGGACCTTAGTTCCCTGACCAGGGATTGAACTCACACCCCCTGAAGTGGAAGCCCTGGAAGTGCAGAGTCTTAACCACTTGACTGTCAGGGAAGTCCTGTAGCTTATGCTTTTAATTCTCACAATTTGCTGCCTCAACAATGCTAATGTTATAATGCCGCCACCAATTAATAAACTCAAAATAGTCATAACTATCCTAGCTAATGCCTCCTGAGGGTTTGATGGGACCAGGCTGGAGTAACTGCATTACAGGCATGTCTTTCGAGGCCTCTCACAACCCTCTGAGAAAGGAACTAACATGAAAGGAAGTGGAGGTTCAGAGACGTAGGTTCCTTTGCCTGAGGGGATGGCAGAGCCAGTGTGAACCCAAGCATGGTTGATGCCAAGTAGCTCTGTGATGTCTACTCCAGTTTACTGTCCTTTCACTGTCCTCCCTTCACCAGTGTATTAGGGTTTTCCAGACAAGCAGAACCAATAGGATATATATAGAGAGAGACAGAGGAAGAAAAAGATTTATTATAAGGAAATAGCTCCTGAATGATTATGGAGGCTGAGAAGTCACATGATCTGCTCTCTGCAAGCTGGAGGCCCAGAAAAGCCAATGGTCTAAGTCCTGGTACAAGTCTGAAGACTGGAGAACCAGGGGAGCCAATGGTGTAAGTCCCAGTCTGACTGCAGGAGAAGAGGAGAAATCTGATGTTCCAGCTCAGTGGTCACGCAGAACATGAATTATTCCTTCTGAAACTGAGCAGGATCTTGTGTGGCCTTCCTGGGGACAGACACCCTCCCCTCACCCGTGTCCCCTGCCTCATGTTTGCAGAAAAGCTTTAGCCTCCTAGGCCTTCCCCGAGTTCCAAAGAGCAAACTTAATCAGAGAAGTGAGAAAATATAGAAACAAAGGAAAACAGTCAAGCAAGACAAAATAATAATAGTTTAGCCATAAAACAAAGTCAAGGACCTTTAGTTCCTCCTCAAGGGTTATAGATAATATCCTGGGCCATATCCTTCAGTTGTTTTGCAGATACTACGCTCATCAGGTGGAAGAAGCTAACTGCATGATGACCATGAGCATGTAGTTCCCAGACTGCATGGAGCCTGAGAATTGATAATGCTGACCCCTGTGATCTCTTGTGGTTACCTCACCACCCACCAATCAGAGAACTGTGCACAAGCTGATTACCTACCTGGCAACCCTCTCCCTCACTTTGCCTTTAAAAACACTTCCCTGAAGGAGTTCCTGTCTGTTGTGCATGACCTACCCATTCTCCTTGCTTGGCCCTGCAATAAATGAATGCTGTACTTCCACTCTCCATAACTTGGCATCAATAGACTGTCTTTGCTGTGTGTGGGGTGAGCGGATCAGTTTGGTTCAGTAACACTTTCTGAGTCTTTTTGTTCTATTCAGGCCCTCAAAGGATTGGATGATGTTTCCCACTTTAGGGTGGGCAATCTGCTTTGCTTAGTCTACCAATTCAAATGCTAATCTCATCTGGAAACACCCTCACAGACACACCCAGAAATAAAGTTTAGCCAAACAAATATCTGGACACCCTGCATCTCAGTTGAGTTGGCGCATAAAATTAGCTCAGCAGAGGGGACTCTGAGGACCTAGAGGTGAGCGAAGCCCAAGATGGAAGGAGCCTGGGTCTCTGAAAGACTCTGTGGAGCAGAATGACCCCGCTGACTTGCACTGGACTATGGTGTGAATTTAAAAAATAGATTTATTAATGGGGAATTCCCTGGCAGTCCAGTGGTTAGGATTCCACACTTTCACTGCTGAGGGCCAGGGTTTGATCCCTGGTCAGGGAACTGAGATCCCACAAGCTATGTGGTGCAGCCAAAAAAAATTAAGAAAAAAGATTTATTAAGCCACTGAATTTGGGGGGTGGGGGGGATCTTCAGTTAACAGCAGCTAGCCTTATTTACTTTAACTAATGCCCTCCATGAAGAAAGAGCTCTGTGGTAGACTGATTGCAAAAATAGCTCTATTTTCCACCCCTCCATGTATCCTTGCCCTGTACAATCTGACTTTGCAGTTTCTCACATCAAGGGGTAGAGTCTATTTCCTAACTCTTTGAAGCCAGATTGGCCTTGTCATTAACCAACAGAATGAGGTGGAAGGACAGTGTAACACTTCCCAGCCCAGGCCTCAAGGGGGCTTATGTTCTTTTCTCTCTCTCCCCGCATACTCTCAGACAATGCCATCATAATTGTCCAGTGCCGAGTTGACCCTCTAGTAAATGACAGATGCAAAAGTAAGCCCAACCAAGATCAGCCAAGCCTGGTCCAGATCAGCAGAACCATCCAGCTAATCCATACACTTTTTTTTTAATGCAATGTTTTCTTTTATTAATATTAATTTATTTATTTTTGGCCATGTTGGGTCTTAGCTGTGGCACGTGGGATCTTCACTGAGGTGCACAGGCTTCTCTCTAGTTGTGGCGCATGAGCTCAGTAGTTGTGGCATGCTGGCTGTAGAGACCTGGATGCACCTAGAGTCTGTCATACGGAATGAAGTAAGCCAGAAAGAGAAAAACAAATATCATATATTAACGCATATATGTGGAATCTAGAAAAATGGTACAGATGAACTTATTTGTAGGGCAGGAATAGAGATGCAGATGTGGATACGGTGTGGATCCACCGACATGTGGATACGGTGGTGGGGGGAAGGGTAGGGTGGGACAAACTGGGAGATTAGGTTTGACATAAATACACTACCATGTGTAAAATAGATAGCTGGTGAGAACCTGTGCTGTGTAGCACAGGGAAGTGCTTTGTGACCACCTAGAGGGGGGGGGAGAAGGGGGGAGGGAGGTCCAAGAAGGAGGGGATATAGGCATACATATAGCTGATTCACTTCATTGTACAGCAGAAACTAGCACAACATTGTAAAGCAATTTTACTCCAATAAAAATAAATAAATAAAACAATCACAACAGGGATTACAATTTTTTTTTTTTAATTTTTTGGCTGCATTGCACGTGGGATCTTGTTGGCCCCGACCAGGGAAAGAACCCGCGCTCCCTACATTGGAAGTGCAGAGTCTTAACCACTGGACCACCAGGGAAGTCCCAGCGATCACAAATTTAACCTCTAAAACTCTAATCCTAAAGCAGCCAGACATGTCATGTAAATCAGTAAGCAGGGTCGGGTGTCAAACAACAAGCCATGGTGGGAACCCCAGTGCAGAGGGGGTACCATGCTGTGCTGCTCTGGGCTGTATATATCCCATCTGTTCCTTGACCTCCCCTTTCTGTTCCAGGCCACAGTTCCCAGGCTCCCCTTCATCTAGACTGCACCTGGGGTTCTGCCAATGGGAAATGTGGGCAGGAGACCAGAAAGAGGGAGGAGCTC
>NW_006798798.1:6207881-6209064 GCF_000442215.2 Lipotes vexillifer | reverse complement strand
TCCTGCTGATCTAATTTCCCATTGGTTTACTGGCTCCTGTTTAGCCCCTCAGCTCCTCCAAGGGCTGTGTAACCATCTCCATGTGTTAATGTCCCTGTTTTTTCGTATAGGAGTGGTTTCTGTGTCCCAGTTAGGTCCTGACAGGTACAGCAGATCCAATAGAGAAGTGGGCTCTGTGTTGTCAGATATCCCAGTGTGGAAGCCAGAAATCAGGATTGTCACGGGGAATGTTTGGCTATTTCAAACACTGGGTACACCTGGGTGTCCTTGAGACCTTTTCAGGGGGTCTTTGAAGTTAAAACTATTTTCATAATAATACTATTATTATTATATACTAATATACTTTTTTTCCTTTTCCTTTTCCACTCGAATTCTTTCACGAGTGTACAGAGGAGTTTTCAGAGGTTATATGATAATATTCAATAGTTTGCATGCAAAAGCAGATATGAGAATCCAGCTATCTTCTCTTAAGCCTGACGTTAAGAAGTTTTTGTTTGTTTGACCGCGCGCCGCTTGCTGGATCTTTGTTCCCCCCCCTGGCCCTCGGCGGCGGTGAAAGCATGGAGTACAAACCACTGGACCACCAGGGAATTCCCTAAAAAAGATTTTCAAAATGTAAAACCATGCCACTCTTCTTGCTAGTTTTTTCAAAAGTTACTTTTTATAAAAAATTAATAATGTTAACATGTAATCGTTTATGACTTTTAAAATGAATGTTTAAACATTTTAATTCCCAAAGCGGTAAATAGCTACAGATATAAGCCTCATAAACAAAAGCTCTTTTGAAAATTTTATTTAATTATTTATTTATTTATTTATTTATTTTTGGCTGTGTTGGGTCTTCGTTTCTGTGCGTGGGCTTTCTCTAGTTGCGGCGAGCGGGGACCACTCTTCATCGCGGTGCGCGGGCCTCTCACTGTTGAGACCTCTCTTGTTGCGGAGCACAAGCTCCAGACACCAGGCTCAGTAGTTGTGGCTCATGGGCCCAGTTGCTCCGTGGCATGTGGGATCTTCCCAGACCAGGGCTCGAACTCGTGTCCCCTGCATTGGCAGGCAGAGTGTCAACCACTGCGCCACCAGGGAAGCCCAACAAAAGCTCTTTGAGGCCTCAACGATTTTTTTTTTCTTTTGCGGTAAGCGGGCCTCTCACTGTTGTGGCCTCTCCCGTTGCGGAGCACAGGCT